>NC_041405.2:46401202-46558702 GCF_900747795.2 Erpetoichthys calabaricus
GACGTAGGAAACCGAAGAACCTGGGAAAATGTGCAAAACTCAGCAAAGTGGTGTCTGTCTCCACTGTGCTGCCTTCAACCGGGTTCACAGAAGAGTCAAAAAAGGCAAAACAAACTCAAAATATAAAGGAAACCTGTAAGCTTACAGTATAACGGTAACAAACATCAGAAAGGCTCCATCAGATAAGAACACCAGCACTCCAGACATACTCCACTGACACGGGAAAGCTGGCTGTAAACTGCACTCGCTTCTCACATGAGATAAAAGTAAAGTAGGAAACAATTTCAAATCATCTCCGCTAAGAGATATAAAAAGAAACGCTCAGCAAGCAAAAACTCGACAGCCCGGAGTCTTCTGTTTATTCCTAATTAAGTCACAAGTAGACGGCATCTATGACAGCTGTCTCTAACAAGATCTAGATAGATAGATAGATAGATAGATAGATAGATAGATAGATAGATAGATAGATAGATAGATAGATAGATAGATAGATAGATAGATAGATAGATAGATAGATAGATAAGGACTATATAATAGATTCATTCTTTATTGAATTAAAAAAATAAAAATAAAATGAATATTCCAATATGTGAAACTAACTTCATGATTAATATGCTTTACAAAGTAAAAAACATCTTCAGCTAGTATACGGTGTATAGACAGACACCAGATAAAAGTCCAATATGACATTATTTTATAATAATTATGTGCACCAAGCACCCTCCACTTCACTATACTCATAAATAACACAATAATACAATCAATAATCAATCTATCCTCCACTCCCAGACACGTTGCCACCCTTCCACCCAGCTCAGCTCTGGAGTTTCTCAGTCTCTTTTATAGTCCGTGACCCGGAAGTGTTTCACCCTCAGTCCATGTGACTTCTTAGCACTTCCGGGTCAGATCAAAAAGTTCTCTTTTTCATCCCGGAAGCACGTCATTCCTCCTGTCGCCTTGACTATGACGTACTTCCGGGTTATAGGGCACGCAATAGTCTCTAAGCCTTCCTGCAGCAACCCCTGGAGACCCCCATGGTATCCAGCAGGGCTGTGATGAAAAACTCCATTGTCCATGATGCCCTGCTGGAACTCGGGGCATCTCTATGTTGCAGGCAGGGCTCCATCCGGCGGCTTGGAGGTGTTGGCCGGAATATATGGCCGGCAATCCCTCACATATCCCTCCCCGCAGCGAAGTCCAGTGGGGCAGAGCGTCCAGCCCCGCGAGGGATGTCTTCCTCCAGGATGATCCGTAAGTTGGGCCTTGGCTACGTTGTCTAGCTTCCCCGGAGAACTTAGGGGGAATGTTGTAACAGGTATCCCTCTGATCCCCTGTCCTCTGAGTACAACTTCGCCATACGTGGCCCGGCAGATTCGCCGTCCTCCCAGTTGTCTTCCTCCGTGAGACTGGAAACACTTTGGGAATTTTGTCTCCGCCCTTTTCTCCTCCGAGGGAGGTTCTATGGCCACCTCTGTGCTCTCAGTTCTCTTTACTGATTTGTCAGGAGACCCATGTCTTATTTTTGGGATCTCCTGCTTACTCTGGGGCTTTCCCACAGTCTGAGTCTCTCTATTAGTAAAAGAGAGCCCCTTTACTGTTTGCACCCCTCTCGATTTAACAACGATTGATGGGGGCATCTTTAGATCCGCATCGCTCCAGAAGACAGCACTGTCCAGCTGCTCCGGTACGATCGGGTCTTCCCCCGTCCACTTGGTCATTGTTTCACACTCTTTTATAGGGTACGCAGTGCTTTGGCACCCGCTACTTATTAAACGCGGGCCCGTCTCACTCTGCGTCCCCTTATTCTGTACGGTACCGGTAAAACTCAACTGTACCGCCAAATCAATCATGACGGGAGACTCCTGACCAAATCGCCGTAGGTATTCTTCCACTTTCCGGATGGGCTCTTCGGCCGTCTCTCCCAGTTCCCCGATGACCTTCTGAATCGCCGTCAGCATCTGTAAAATACTGCGTATGGGTTTGATTAGCTCTTTGAATACCCGCATGTCATTCATACAGTTATTTACTTCGACCGGAGGCATGTTCACTTCCTCTTTCTCCTTACCTGCCGGCCGGGAGCCAATGAGTACATCTGCTGTTGGCACGTGCTCTGACGAGCTTCGTGGGGGCTTTTGGGAATTGGTGTCTCGTATTTTAGAGGGCCGGGGTGGCGCCACTGGCCGATTGCGATCCACCTTTTCTGATTTAGTGGCGGATCTTTCAGTCATCCCCCGTCCCTCATTACCTTTATTTAAAGCTAGCGCTGCTTCGCTTGCCTCCCCTTTCCCCTTCAGGGAGCTCGATTCTGTCAGGGAAATGACGACCTCACCTATGGACTGTGTTTGACCTTCTCCTTCCCATAATCCATCTGGGGAGATCACGTGCCCAGTTTCGGCAAATGGAAGGTAATCCTCATGGTCATATGATCAATTGTCGTCCTTTAGGTGTTCCCAGCCTGCTCCAGGATAGTCCACGTGATTACTCTCGTCGAATGGGATCCCCTGTTGTCGACTCCTAGATGGGCTAGACTCCTTGTCATCGCGGACATCTTGCCTAGGTGGGAAGTATATCTCCGACTCGTCATCAGAAATGAGAAGACAGGTCTCTGAAAAGTAATTAAAATAAGGTCCCGGCGAATCAGACGTTTTTGTGGTACATACCTCTGGACTCCGATTACGTCCTCTTATTTTATAGAGGTTGTCCTGTACGTCTGAAGCCTGACAGCCATCCCGCTGCCGTAACGCCCGGGTCCTCTCGGCATCAATCACTGCTATGTCTTCTTCGCTTCCCATCAGGTATGTCCATAAATGTTATCTAGGGTCTGTTCCTTTGGGCGATCCCCATTCTTCTTCCAAGACTTCTTCCCCATCACGTACCGATGTTTACGGAGGCTTTCTATTATGCAGCGCAGCCCACTGAGTATGGTGGTTTTTTCTATGCGTCCTGGCGCTGTTTTTTCGGGGTTCTCTGTTAACAGAAAATTTATAAACAGGTCCTCTGCCAAACCGACGGCCAGAGAATCCTGCCGACTACGCCGCAAATATGCTTTACAAAGTAAAAAACATCTTCAGCTAGTATACGGTGTAACAGATAGAGGCACTATCGTCCTCTTGAACCCTTGTTCGAGATGCCAGACACCAGATAAAAGTCCAATATGACTTTATTTTATAATAATTATGTGCACCAAGCACCCTCCACTCCACTATACTCATAAATAACACAATAATACAATCAATAATCAATCTATCCTCCACTCCCAGACACGTTGCCACCCTTCCACCCAGCTCAGCTCACCGCTCTCTGGAGTTTCTCAGTCTCTTTTATAGTCCGTGACCCGGAAGTGTTTCACCCTCAGTTCATGTGACTTCTTAGCACTTCCGGGTCAGATCAAAAAGTTCTCTTTTTCATCTCGGAAGCACGTCATTCCTCCTGTCGCCTTGACTATGACGTACGGGTTATAGGGCATGCAATAGTCTCTAGGCCTTCCTGCAGCGACCCCTGGAGGCCCCCATGGTATCCAGCAGGTCTGTGATGAAAAACTCCATTGTCCATGATGCCCTGCTGGAACTTGGGGCATCTCTATGTTGCAGGCAGGGCTCCATCCGGCGGCTTGGAGGCGTTGGCCAGAATATATGGCCAGCAATCCCTCACAACGATATATCATAATTTCAGTTATATAAATCAAGTGTGACACCTGCATGTGGTTGTCACTGCTACCTAGCTATTTACAATTCATAAACAGATTCAAAACATCTAAATTTCAAAATAACAGCTTTGACAAAATTGTTAGAATACTTCACAGCTCCTGTGAACCCCAAACTATTAAATTAATCAAAAAGAAGAGAAAACTAACGTCCTATTCAATACCTCCTACTACTCCCTTATTTTCAAAAGATAT
This sequence comes from Erpetoichthys calabaricus, assembly GCF_900747795.2. NCBI lineage: Eukaryota > Metazoa > Chordata > Cladistia > Polypteriformes > Polypteridae > Erpetoichthys > Erpetoichthys calabaricus. Next base: position 46,405,101 of record NC_041405.2, read on the forward strand.
TTTAAAAATGAATAACAAATTCATTTTCAGCTCATTTGAACACAACAACCCTTGAACTCCCCACACATTTTTATAAACATCCATTGTATACATCAATGTATTAAAAGGAAATTTCATCATTATTCTTGAATGAACATTCAACCTTAAAATCAAAGGAACATCACAAGTCTCTGTTCTACATTGCTTATTATTACAACATTTCAAAAAGGCTAACTTTGCCTTACTTAATAGAAAATGTAGTAACTGAGCCTTATGCCTAGTTTTCCTATTGCATTTAGCACTATAAATCAGCATAAAAATATTAAATATATCAATTTATTTTGTACATAAATCATCAAAAAAAAGCTGAAGAACTTTTCCAATCTAATACAATATAAGAATAACCAGAAAATTGTTTCCCTTCCCATCTGTGTAATTAGTTATTTTTTTAAACAAATGTGTAGCAATGATGCCAGTAATAGGTCTTCATTGTAGGTCTGCTGTTCTCTTATTATTTGAGGACTTATGTAGCTCCCTCCAGGCTGGAACTCTTTCACACTCCACCCCAGATTCTTTTCTCTTCAGAGTGTAAATTAATCATTTCTAAGCAATATTGGTAAACTTCCTTCTTTGAAGGGGGACTAAAACTCATAACTGTTCCCTTATTAAACGTAATGGTTGAATGTTTTGGGATTGAGAAAAAAACCTAAGGTGGGGCAAATGTCCAAATCAGCCATGCTGATCATAGTCATTTAGCTTGTGGTAATCTTTAGCCATGTAAAATAAAAAGCACTGAATTATCCTCCACAACAGAAGCTAATGTTGGAGTATCGATAATGGCTTAGTCTTTTCAACATAAATCTGTGCAGTTTAAATAATCAATGTAGCAAAACTATCACTATACAAAAGATGTCATAAAAATTAAAGGTTCATCATGTAACCATTCAGAAGTATTAAAGGTTCTCCTAAACACAAAATTTCACAATAAGACCCAGTCTTATCTAAACTGACATGTTCTGTGGTCGAGATCAGCAACTACGTTTGGTAAATATAACAAAAAACCATGACTAGAAGTCACGTAATGTGTTGCTTAAGTCAGCACTCTTCATTCAGAGTGTTAATTTGGAAGGGCATGCTCATAAAACTAGTTGGTGATAGATAGATAGATAGATAGATAGATAGATAGATAGATAGATAGATAGATAGATAGATAGATAGATAGATAGATAGATAGATAGATAGATAGATAGATAGATAGATAGATAGATAGATAGATAGATAGATAGATAAGATAGATAGATAGATAGCCAAAATGGAATCATTAAAGATATTATGGGTGGGCTAACTATGTAGGAAGAGGAGGAGTTAAAAGGCTTTTAGTTTTATCTCTGTTGTATATTTTTTAATAACTCAAACTAAACCGAATCATGACAAAGCCTGTAGTTAGATACATACAGTCAGCTCTCAGTCGTAACACTTCATATTTCCAATACAAGCTGATAGGCTTTTGCATGTTTTTCGATGTTCAGATGACCTCATCCCTTCAAGCCAGTACAGATCACTCTCGGACGTTGAGGAACATGTGGCCAGTATTACATCAAGAAGGAATCCCCAGGAAGATGAACGGGCGTCCTGACATGGACATATTTGTAGCACCTTCTCTGGCCAGGATGAAAGGGAAGGATAGGGAAGAACCAGCTCTAAGGGATGTTCATTTCCCCAGGATGCTAGATGGCAGCAGCCCTGTGCATCGCTGGCCATTTGGACACCAGCAGGGAATGCCAGGTTATGTAGCCCAGTAGTGCAGCCCTGTGGGGGTCCTCATCCCTTCTAGCCAGTACAGATCACTCTGGAACGTTGAGGAACATGTGTCCAGTATTATATTAAACATATCTGGAAGTCTTGGTTTTATTTAATTATTTGGCTTATAGTAGGATCAAACAACCAAACAAACCTATACTGCAAAAAAAGAATGGCAGACACAGAACCGGAAAACAAAGCATCTTTTATTACATATTGAGGTGGCCCATCCTTTTCTTAGCCTAGTTGGGCTTCAAGTGTAAAAGAACAAACAACAAAAGAGATTTGATTAAGATCAAAAAACGCCTTCTTTAACAATGGCTTGGCTGCAGAATGTTCTTTGAAAGCGTGGTGTACAGGTTAGGAGCATTACATTTTAGGCTTTCTTCATGATGCACTTTTACCTTTGAAAAAGCACAATGCTTACTTATAGTTCTTATTTTTTGACTCATTTCTTGTATCCTTTTTTTTGTCTTTGCTGAACAATGCTTGGTAGGCAATTACTTTAATGACACAGTGGTGGAATGGCTAGTGCTGCATCCTCACAGCTCTATAAAGGCTCATTCAAATCAGCTAGACCTGATGTTACTTTGGAGGAATTAGATGAATAGGATTGGTGAGCTTTGTTGGGCTGAATGGCCAGTTTTCGTCAAAATTGTTTTAATGTTCTACTCTGAATGTGACGGTGAACAGTTTTTACAATATTGTCTTTTTTAAAATTGTGTAGCCTAGTGGTTCAGGATTAGACTATAAAGCATAAGGATATAATTTCAGCTTCCTTAGGTGAGGCTGAGTGAACTACTTAACGTGCCAAATCTGTAGTTTTAAAAATATGGAAACAACTTCTATGGTGTGCTTTTAACTTTACAATTTTAAGGAATGGATCCTCTTTTTCTAATGTAATGTAACACATTACAAAAGTGTATTTTGTCTCCTCTTCCAAGATCTCCTGACATCACCTGAGTATGGCAGGGACTTAACCTCAAGCTGAACTTACTCAGCATTTTGAACAGGCTGTCGACAAAATCTTTCTAGATGAATATGTTAAAATATCAAACAAAAGATAGGACACATGCTGGGCCTGAACGCACACACACTGTCACAAGGTAAAAGTGTGAAACATTAGGGTGATAAGGGTGTTCTTTTAATGAGTGTAGCTGAAGGGCATAAAACTGGTATAACATAAAGAGATGATAGTACTTATAAGAAGATGGAAATCCCACGCAGGATTTAGTGGCTAATGCTACCCAAACTGCTGGCCCTCTGCTTCAGTGAGCTTCATAGGCTGCCGAAGGCACCAAACTAGGGATTCAAATACATCAGTCAAGAGAGAACTGAAACAGAGAGAATCCCAGATTTCCCTTCAAGCTCCATATTCGTCAAGCATCTTAATCGCCAATAAAGTGAACATGATCTGCTCATGGATCAAGAGGAACTGTCAAGTGACCTCTGGCCCCTTTACAGCAGAACATATTTTCAGACTGCAGGGCCTTCTTGATGCATCATATCTGATGGTTTGATTTATCTCTCCCAGGCACTTACATTGTTTTACTGCCGAGCAGCCAAAATGATACACTGTGACTCAAACATGGGTCACAAAATGACAGGACCCTCATAGCAGAAGCACAGTTTTCCACAGCTAAAGAACATCAAGCAGCTTTGCTGACTTGTGTAGAGCTCCTTGGCACTGGGAGTGACACCTGAAGGACAAAAAGGTAAGTGAGGTGTCTTCACTCAGACAGCTGGGGTTAAAGTGGGATTTGAACTGAAAGCCTCCTGGTGCCCATCTCTTTACACACAAAGTGTCAGGAAGCATGAAAACCATGATCTGCAGTGACCTTTGCACTGCCAGCCTACAAGTCTAATCATGGTTTCCTCCCACATTATCAATGATGTGCAGATTCGGTGAACTTGTGAATCATAACTGACCCTGTTTGAGCTTGAGGGTGGATGTGTGTGTCTATGTGGCCACAGTGATTTATTGGTGCCTGGCACAGTTATTTCTAGCCAGTATAGACTATGATCCCCTGAAACCATGAACTGGATTAGGTACTTTTGAATATGGTACATTATTGAGAAAAATAATTTCTATATATACGCTGTATTTTTTGTGCATTACATACGTATGTATATGTGTATCTATCTAGCACAAACTCTTCTCAAATACAAACAGGGTTGAGAAGATGAGGCTGACTGAGCTGTAAACTCTCTGCAGTTGATAGATAGATAGATAGATAGATAGATAGATAGATAGATAGATAGATAGATAGATAGATAGATAGATAGATAGATAGATAGATAGATAGATAGATTGATTGATTGATTGATTAAAATTATTTTCCAACTGTCCAACACTGATAGTTCAGGAATACATATGGGGTGATAGGAGTTGGTTGACTAAGCTGGAAACCTCCTGGCCTCATTTTTCTTTGTTCCATAAAGCACTTGAAATAACTGTTATTATGAAAAGCTCTATACAACTGATTGATTGCATATCTGACTGACTGAGTTATTATTGACTGACTGACAGATTGATCGATCTTTTTGCCTTGTGGCCAACTTTTCTAAAAGGCACATGGAGTGAGATAACTTGGCTGGATGAGCTGGAAACTTTCCTTTTTTTCTTTCTATATTTATTCAATTTGTAAAGATCTTTTTCAATACTGTTTACTACGTATATTAATTCAGAGTATAAAGACTAATTGACCAGTACAAACCATGGACACTGTTGAAGGGTAATGATATTCAGGCTTGAATGAAAATTAAGCCTTCTTGTCTTAAAGTCACTTGCTTAGTAAAGCAGTCCACACTATGACAGATTCCAGATAAATAAATATTGATTGATTGGTTAAATAATGTAAACTTTTTGCCCACTGGAGAATGCAGCAGTGATTGCTAAATTGATGGATTACTTGAACATTTTGTTCACTGCCAACCTTGGATTCTTCTAAAAGCAAGCATTAGTGTGAGATGACCTGGCTGACTAAGCTATAACGATTGATTGAACCTTGCACCCCACTGGCCTGGACAGTATTATCTGATGGACAAGGACACAAAGGAGTAATGTGACTTAGCCCTCTGAGGAGAAAGCTGCTAACCCTGACTGACAATGGTTTGCAAAGAACTCAAAGCTCCTTCTGAAAGTTGCTGTTTAAAATAAAGTTTTGCTTGATTAATTAATGTTTTTACTAGTTTGGACATAACAGTAAAAAAAACTGCAAATATTTCCCGCAGTGACTTTCAAGCAGAATGCACTTTTTTTCTGCTACTCCCCACCCCACATTCAAAATCCATTAAAACCCAATTATAATAGAATTTAATCTTCAAATGGATTTTTCTATTTTTCACCTTGTCGAAGTTTCTGCAAACAGTTGCCAACCTCCTCCCCTTCTCTCTAGCTAAGTAATTTTTCTTGAATAATATTAATAAATAATCTATGAAATATGCAGCATAAAGATTGTCGGTTTTACATGCTCAGAATTCTGCGATGCTTTAGCGCATCTTCTTCTGCCAGCTTCTTTCGCTGCCTCCTTTGTCCTGACTTTCTCTTTTTGTTGATGCTTTCGGTCATATTGGCCACTGAACTTTAAGGTGCCCCCAAACCCCTCAGAACATAAAGACCCGCTCATCTGTATATCATTGCTGACCCCGACATTTTAAACTGTTGTTCAGGTGTTTGGAATCATCCAGGGTTGGTCAAATGCTCTCGTAGCAGTTGCCCATAAAATCCCCTTCCTCACAAACCCGTACTACTGAATAAATGGAAGATTAAAAGTTTTGGTCTGCAGTGTGTACCTTTGACAAATCCAGATTGTAAGGCACGTAGGCACTTTATGCGAAACTGATGTTCGCTTTGCGTTTCAATAGTCTCCCGGTAAAACTATATAACCTTGAATGCAGTGAAAGGTTTAAGGTCTATAACAATGATAGAATAACTCTTCTATCCATCAATCTAAGAGCTGATGACTAATTTCATTGTATTACAGCGGAGAATAAATTTGAATTTACCCGTGTATTTTTATACACATACACTATAACAGAGCAGATTCAATTAACCGTTTTATTTTCAAGCGAAGGCAGCTGCAATGTCTGCTACCGTTACTTCTCTCAACAACCGAAACCATCCGGATTAAACCACGCCCATTTCCGATCGAAAGTGAAGACACGCAGTGTATAGCATCACTGTAGCAACAGGTTTAATATGCGCAGTTTTTAAAGCAGATATTGCGTCTTGTAGTTTACTGTTAAGATGAAACACAGTCATCTCCATCACTTTAAAGTGGCCTTTTTATTATTGTCATGTTATGTTGCAATTGGATTTATTTTTAAATAGGTCATCCTCTGGAGCGCTCAGTCATTCTGATCTTTACTGTATAGTAACCTCAATATTTTATTTACATATTGCAACATGAGACTGGTTCAAGAAACGCAGAAGAAATGAAATGGAATGTCAGCACACACTAGTGAAACCTAACCTTATAACTCGACAAGTATGCACGCTTTGCTATCACTTGCACCGTGGCAATATACTTCGCAATAACGTCAGGGGTCCTCAGGACTCTGAAGAGCGACAATAGCTGCATGTTTTCATTCCAACCAGTTTCCTAATTAGAAGCCACCTTTTGCTAATGGACAGGTATTTAAGTATACGGCTTGTTCATACTTTGAATCTCCTAAGACAAATCTTTGCTGCACTGTCAGTTTTCTTGTTCAGAGAACATTCTTAATATTCTAACGACGGAGACCGAGAAATAGAATTAGCCACATTACGCCGGTTGTTGGTGAGTGACTCTTAAATGGATAATTAACGTCTTTGTCGCCGACTACAGCATGCCGCTCGGGTCTTGACAATGGCGCTGCTAACAGCTTGGTTCCTTTGTCCGCTCCTCCGCCTCACTCCACTCACCCAGGGTCAGAGGCAAGCTATGTGCCACGCTGTTCCAGAGAAGCCGATCCAACCCAATGGTCCAGATCCGAAGCTCGTCTGTGGATGAATAACAGCCAAGATAATGCCCTTCACACAGCCTAGCCAGGTATTCCTGCTTCTTCGGGCAGTCCACGACTACCTATAGGGAGGGTGTTCGTCACAGGTCCGGACCTGGAGGTCGCCACAATGTGTTTTGTGGTTCGGAACAAATTTGTGCTTCTCTGTCCTTCCCTTTTCTTTCCCATTTATTACAAAACATAATAGTAGTACAGATAATTCATGATGCATATGCAGTTTTAAATGCAACCAAGTTAGCTGAAGATCCCGTGGCTCCTTTGTAATATGCATCCTTGTCAAGAAAAATAGGAAACAATTACAACCTAAATATAGTTGTTTAAGGCTAAAAAAGAGCTCTGAATCTTAACTCACTTTAAGTTCCGTACCTCCACCCCATCAATTGCTTAACGGCAGATAGACGGGTTATTATGAAGAAATTGGTTGAAGAGAAAGCAGCCACTGCTGCCCTCCAGGACCATAACCGGGGACCCTTTCTTTACGTATTTATAATGCGCTATTGATGTACCCTAGCCTCCTGGTTTACACGTCTCCTCAATAAACAATTTCGATTATAAAACCCAAATTAGTTCAATCAGAAAGCGTGCGATCTCCCTTGCATTTTAATAAATATTAATCAAAATAATTTCGTGGCTGAGAAAAGAAATTACTTTGGGCTCTGGCTCTCTGCGATCATGTTTACTGGATAAAAATAAACCTCCTCTGACAGAACGAACGAAGAGGGAAGAATTGTTGACTGCTTGCGTACTAATTTGGTCATCTTAGAAGAGTCTGAGGAGGAACGTCCCACGCAAATGAAATTAAGCTAACCGACAAAATAGCCCGTCCTTCCTGTACAAAGAGTAGGACAACATGGAACTGACACTCCGCTATCGGCACTTCCTGTAGATGTATACGTTTTGGGGACAAAAGGGGGTGTCGCACCATCCTCTGTATACCTCTTTCACACCATCTCTGATTTTCCAACAAGTACCCTAATAGATGTTCTGGTATTCAAGAAACTAAGTCAGTTCAGACCTTAGTGTTCCTTTTTAAAATGTATGTTCCCAACTTACTCCGTGATTTAAAATTCCAACTGGGTAGCTACAATATTTATTTATTTAAATTGATGATATCTTCTCCTGTCTAAAAAAATAACCTAAGTTATTGCATTCGTTTACGGAGCCCTCTATAGGGTTTAGATAGATTGAAGTATTCTTACCCAATAGTTCATAAGCAAGATAGGAACTAACCCTGGACGGGACGCCCGCGGTTTGAATAACCAGTGTGCAAATAAGTACGTGCTTAGGGCATCTAGGGAAGTGGGAGCACCGCAGACATTTTCCATTGCCGGATTTACCATGAACCATATGGTGCAAAACTGCAAATGGTGTAGCTGATGAAGGCTCAACAAAAAGGGGCTCTCACATTAAATGAAAAAATATACTCGTATACAATAATAAAATAATCAATAGAGGTTACTGATATGTATTAACCTTGGGAATAAAACAAAAATAGAATCTGGTAACACGGTCCAGCGAGGTTCACGTGATCGTCCTTGTCTTGGTCATGTCGGCTGTCCAGTTCAGTCGTCCATTGAGACATAACGTATATGGGGGCACCAATATATTTTTAGTGACTAGGACCTCTAAAGGTCTTAATCCGGCCCTGGACGAGACGCCAATTCATCCAGGGTCACAATCGTTTTAGAAACCCATGTAAAGTTGACAGTAAACCTAATATGCACACCTTTGGGAAATGGAAAGAAAACTAAATAGCTTGGAGAGAGAACGAAAAAAAAGCGCATACGCACGCATAAAGGTGACAAGGCAGAATTCCAGATTCGACTATAGTTTAATTTTACTTCAGCAATTTTGTTCTATTATTATAATATGACATCTTGTAACACAAATTCCAATAATAAGTACAGCTTAAACCTTCCACCCATATACAAGACATTTTGAAAATATCTGTACATCTGGTGAATAAGTCCGCCTACAGAACCTCATTTGCTAAAACTTAGTTATCAGCCAGCTGACCAGAGACGTCGTCTAAATATAATTAAGAAAGAACGATTAGAATATAAAAATAACTAAACGCTAACAAAAATATGACAGACAGACGCGCATGGGGCTCACTTGCACGCTACCTTCTATAGGCTGCTGTAATTTCGACGGAATCTATTTTCCACAATGAACGTTCACAAAAATGCAGCGCTTTTGTAAGTTATTTACTTATTTATCGGCACATTTCCCTAAGGTCTGTTTAGAATAAGGGTTGGTGACACTTTTCCCAGGCACATTCCAAGTTGCTGACAATTTTCTCTTTGCGTTGTTGGATGCGAGGCACAGGGACTCATTTTGGTGAGTTCTGAAGGCAGTCGGTTTTAAAAGTGTGCCAAACAGGCTTTTATCACAAAACAGCAGACAGGCTGACAATGCACAATACTTAGTAAACGACAAAGAAAACGCTTTTCATTTGGAGAGAAAATCTCTATAGGCTATAAGATGGCATTATAAGAGTACAGCGCTCGTACGCACACATGCACGTCTGCGCTTCAGCTGGAGCTCCGCAGCACCTCTGACTAATGACAGCGCATTGATCACAGACCTTCTTTAACCAGCAAGGCAATACATGACAACCACCGTCACCGAGCACTGAAGGCAAACATCGCTGCAGGAAAGTCATTGAATTCACGAACACAAGCGTTCCCCGCGGCGCACCTGTCTCTGACAATACCTCTTAGTAAACGGGATATTCTCCCCGACCGCTACAGACCGGGAGCGACCAGGTACAGATAAAAAACGGAGGAAAGAGAATACAGGCTTCAAATTACTCAGATAACGAAATATGAGAAGACCGTGCAAAGAAAGCAGGCAGTGCTGGGAAGCGATGTGAATTGTCCACAGCCGATTTTTACTGTTTTACTTGGCAAATAAACGTGCAGCTTTTTTAAAATTCTTGTGTAAAATAATTAATATTAAAATATTATATGCAAATATATATTGACCCCCCCCCCCCCCCCACACACACACACACACAATCATCCATATACAGTGGATTCAGAAAGTATCCAGACCCCTTCACTTTCTGCACACATTTTGTTGTAGATTTAATTTTAAATGGATACATTTACCATATAGCCAATCAGATTACACTCAATAACCCATAATGACAAAGTGAAAAAATGTGTTTCAGAAAGGTTTGCAAATTTATTAAAAATCAAAAACTGAAATCTCTTATTCATATAAGTATTCAGACCTTTAATTCAGTCATTTATAGAAGCCACCTCAGCAAGAATTACAGGTTTGAGTCTTCTTGGATAAGTCTCTACAAGGTTTGCGCACATGGATTTGGTCAGTTTATCCGATTGTTCCTTCCAGATCCACTCAAGCTCTGATGGATTGGATGAGAAGCATCTGTAAACTGCAGTGTCCAGGTCTTTCCACATATGTTTTATAATGTTTACGTCTGAGCTTTGGCTGGCCCACTTAAGGGCAGTCACATGACTTCTCCCAAAGCCACTGAAGCGTCGAGTGTATGCTTCCAGTCATTGTTGGGCTGAAAGGTGAATTGTCTCATGTCACATCCCATTTGAAGCAGGCTTTTTTCAGTGATCTCTCGATATTTAAATGCATTTGTCATTCCCTCAGTTCTGACTAGTCTCCATATCTCTTCCACTGAAAGTATCACCATAGTATGATGCTTCCACCACCATGCTCCACCGTAGGGACAATATTAAGCAAGTAATGACCTGTGCATGGTCTACTCTGATCATAATGCTTTGAGCTCTGGCCAAAGAGTTCAATTTTTAGTCTCATGAGACCAGAGGTTCTTTATCCTCATGTTTTCAGGGTCCTTTAAACCAGGGGTCCCCAACCACAGGTCCGCGACCCACTACCGGGCCGCAGCCGTCTGACAGCCGGGCCGCGAGAGAACTGCCGGTAACGGAGACTCACTCAGACTTTTCAGAACGCTTGGCGGGCGGGGCTTTGCAGCGGCGCAGAGAGAGGAGAGAGACAGAGGTGAGAGACTATTACAACAAAGTATTGTTACGGTCCCGACAGTTTCCCCATATGACACGAGTCTATAGAAATCACGTTACTACGAAGTACATTCAGCAGATGCTTTCATTACAACGAAGTGACCTTGAAATGCTTGAACGAATCATCCACAGAGCAGTTAGATCTGTGGTCGCAGCTCAGATGTCCACGTTTGCACAACGATCCCCAAACAGAAACATTGTAAAAAAAATTCTTTCTTCGAACTTTCCTCGTACTGTTTTTTTTTTTATTTATTTTTTTGCTGTTTTTGTTTTCTGTGGTTTTCAGTGATACCTTTTGCTTATTGCTTGTCAACATTTGAAAAATATCCATTGGAATTTAACTCATTGTCACCCTCCTATAGAAACGGCAGACACGAAAAAAAACGATAACAGTGTTAATGTTTGTGATGTGCAATCTGTTGGAATGGCAAATGCAAAGCATATGTCTTTGTTATATGCAAAAAAAGAAGAAAAATCGCAGGTTGCAAACGTATGCGAACTGCTTAATAACTTAATAATAATAGAAATGTTATGTAAATTGTGTATAAAACTGCCCCCTCCATGGATGTCATGGCCTAATTCTTTACACTGGGAATTGTGAGATCTTCTACACACCAGTGTGTGTATTTTAAAATAATGTCCAATCAGCTCAATTTGTCACAGGTTCCAATCAAGTATAGACACATCTCAAGGATAATTAATAGAAATGGGAAGAACTTAACCATAGTCTGGAGAGCCATAGCAAAGAGTCTTCATACTTAAATAAATGTGAGATTTCAGTTTTTGATTTTTAACAAACTTGCAAATCTTTCTGAAAAGATGTTTTTACTTTGTCATTGGGATACTGAGTGTAGACTGAATGGTAAAATATATGGTCACAGAAGACACAAGATGGAACAAGATGGATGGCTCCTTACCCTATATACTAAAAGGTCAGGGATGGATGGGATACTCAAATGGGACAGTGGCAGGCAGATAGCTCCCCAATGTCAGCATCCAGCTGGTAGAACTCCTATTGGTACACCAACAGGGCAACACTGCAGCTGTAGTCCTGGTGAGCATCCCTGTTAGGTACTTGAGAGTCACCAGGGGAGCTTCAGAAGGAGGTCATTTGCTGTTTAAGGAGCTTCTGCCTCAGCCAGAAGTGTTTCCCGGGTGCAACACTGGGGCACCAGAAGTACTCCCATGTAGACATAAAAGGAGCTACTCTGCATCTCCTGGGGCTAGAGGTGTGGAGAACAGACAAACTTCACCTGAGAAGAGTGAAGGAGGAAGAGAAGAAGAAAAAAGGAGAATTGTGATTGCGTTTGGGGGGATTCGCATGAGCCTGTAAAAGGTATGGCTGGCAATAAAACACTTTGTTTGAATCTCAGCCTCTAGTTGTGTTAATGTATCCAGAGTTTAGGCCTTGGATACGACCCCTGGTGGCCACAACACGCACACACACACACGCACACACACACACACACACACACACACACACACACACACACACACACACACATATACTGTGTGTATGTATATATATATATATATATGTATATTTATATATATATTTATATACTGTATATATATATATATATATATATATATATATATTCACGGCATTCGAAGTCTGTGTCACAATCTGATAGTGTGGGTGGTTACCTACCAGGTAACGCTTTGTGGTTGGCCAGCAATCTGCTAACATCCGCCACGGTGCCCTCAGTTTGTGAAGAGCAGATCATAGAATGGTTGAAATAGTTTACTGTCAAATAAATGCAAAGAGTACACGACACGTGTTTCGCCCTCATTCTGGGCTCATCAGGTGTACACACTCCACTGCACTCCCTCTCGGGAATCGAACCTCGGACGTCAGCGTCAGAGGCGATGCCCCTAACGTTGCGCCACGGCGTGTGGTTCGTTTATTTGACAGCATGTAGATCGGGGTAATTACATTCACGGCATTCGAAGTCTGTGTCACAATCTGATAGTGTGGGTGGTTACCTACCAGGTAATGCTTATATATATATATATATATATATATATGTATATATATATAAAGTGAGATTTTTGAGACCCAGACAACCCCTCAACTGTGCTGTGCACTGAAACTCTGTTAATGCAGGCAGGGACTTCTTGTCCGCCACTGGTGCTACAGCAAGTTTGCAGCCTCACCCCTTAATGCGTCTGTCGCCCGATGGTTATATCGGGGAACATTTAAAACCAGACAAAGACCTGGCCTTGCCCTTACTTTCTGTCTGCTCGCTTGTGCAAGAAAGATATCTGTTCTTTAGAGCTATATATATAATTTTTTTTTTGAATTGGGCTGAAGGAACTTCAGAATTAGCTGTTCTGTCTTTTAATTGTGTTTTTTCATTTTGTAGTAGAATCATTTTGGTTAAGCCCTCTTCTGTTCTTTTCCATCCATCCATCCATCCATCCATCCATCCATCCATCCATCCATCCATCCATCCATCCATCCATCCATCCATCCATCGGATTAACCCAGATGAGGACTATGGGGGGGCAAAGCCTTTTCTAGCAGCATTGGGTACAAGGTAGTCTTAGATTATAGTCGGATTTGTGTGGAAATTACAAATATCTTGAAAAAAAAACTCCTGCAAATGTGATAACACTAACATTACATACAAACCATGCCCAGACGAGAGTTCAGACTCAGAACTCTGGGGCCACTAGGCACCAGCATTACCCAGTGTGCCATATGTTATACTGCCCTCTGATTAACTTTGGTCTCCTCTCCAAGGCATAATACTAATGTAATGGAGGTTGTTTTGCACAGCTGGTATTGAGTCCTGTACCTATTAAGACTCGGACCAGGAGCCCCAGCTCCATATGTACAACCAGTTTCTCTTCCAGGTGAGCTAAAGAAGCAACATTTCAGCTTTTGCACCTGAAAATGTATTTTCCAACAAACTCGCTTCACTTTCACCATGTTAGATGAAAATTAATTAAAGGCTTGTCACACACATACGTTTGTCACATGTTTAACAAACAATTACTCAATAAACACAGCCTGTTCCCCTCAGCTCTCTACTACATGGAACCACATGGCAGATCAAAGATGTGGCAGAAGTACTGCATGGCAATGGAGGAAGCGGCAGCGTTTCAGCTGCAGAATATCCTTTAGAGAGCCATATTCCTTTCTTTCCACCCAAAATGACTTTAAAAACATAACTTTAGAGATTTTTGCATTTTGCAAATTGCAAAATCACATGAAAAAACAAATGTAATGGCCAGTTTCTTAGAAGGGTGTAGTGTTGAGCTCATCAGTAGTTGTAAGATAAATACACAAGAGACAGTGGCGTAGCGAGCTTGCTGAAGGCCCCTGTGCTCCTCCCTGAGGTGGGCCCCTCCTGTCTAGCATAACTCTGAGTATTTTATTCATAACTAGATCGTAGGGGCCAGCTCTCTAAATGAAATTTGTAATAACTTTTAAAATTGCTTTATTAGGGCAGCTGTAAGTTAGCTAAAATAAAAAAATTGTGGGACTGGAACTCGTGGCGGCAATTCATGAACCCGGTGGTGGACACCTAAGGTTTGAGAGGCCGTCAAGCTGAAGAAAGAGTCCTATTGGGTCTGGTTGATCAGTGGGACTCCAAGGGCAGCTGAGGGGTACCGGCGGGCCAAGAGTGTGGCAGCATCGGCTGTTGCAGAGGCAAAAACTCGGACATGGGAGGAGTTTGGGGAAGCCATGGAAAATGACTTTCGGTCGGCACCGAGAAGGTTCTGGAAAACCGTCAGGCGCCTCAGTAGGGGAAAGTGGTGCTCCACCAACACTGTGTACAGTGGAGATGGGGCCCTGCTGACTTCAACTCCAGACGTTATTGACCGGTGGAAGGAATACTTCGAGGATCTTCTCAATCTCACCAGCATGTCTTCCTTAGAGGAAGCAGAGCTGGAGGATTCTTGGAGGGGGGGGGGGTGTCCATAACAGGGCTGAGGTAGCCGAGGTAGTTAAAAAGCTCCGAGGTGGCAGGGCCCCTGGGGTGGACGAGGGTCACCCTGGGTTCCTCCAGGCCCTGGATGTTGTGGGGCTGTCCTGGTTGACACGTCTCTGCAACATCGCATGGACATCGGGGGCAGTGCCTCTGGTTTGGCAAACCGGGGTGGTGGTTCCTCTTTTTAAGAAGGGTGACCGGAGGATGTGCTCCAACTATAGGGGGATCACACTCCTCAGCCTCCCCAGTAAGGTCTATTCAGGGGTGCTGGAGAAGAGAGTTCGGTCGATGGTCGAATCTCAGATTCAAGAGGAACAATGCGGATTCCATCCCAGCCGTGGAACTCTGGACCAGCTCTACACCCTGGCCAGGATCCTGGAGGGAGCATGGGAGTTTGCCCAACCAGTCCATATGTGTCTTGTGGATTTGGAGAAGGCATTTGACTGTGTCCCTCGAAGTATCCTGTGGGGTGTGCTCCAAGAGTACAGGATACAAGGCTCGTTGTTACGAGCCATTCAGTCCCTGTACAGGAGGAGCAGGAGCTTGGTCCGCATTGCCGGTAATAAGTCGGACTCATTTCCTGTTGAGGTTGGACTCCGCCAGGGCTGCCCTTTGTCACCGATTCTGTTCTTAAGTTATATGGACAGAATTTCTAGGCGCAGCCAAGGAGTGGAGGGGCTCTTGTTCGGTGACCTCAGAATCTTATCTCTGCTATTTGCGGATGACATGGTTCTGTTGGCTTCATCGGACAGTGACCTCCAGCTATCCCTGGAGCGGTTCGCAGCCGAGTGCGAAGCAGTGGGGATGAGAGTCAGCACCTCTAAATCCGAGGCCATGGTTCTCAGCCGGAAAAGGGTGGAATGCTCTCTCCGGGTTGGGAACACAGTACTGCCTCAAGTGGAGGAGTTCAAGTATCTCGGGGTCTTATTCACAAGTGAATGGAGTGGGAGGTTGACAGACGGATCGGTGCGACATCCGCAGTAATGCGGGCTCTGCAACGGTCCATTGTGGTGAAGAGAGAGCTGAGCCAAAAGGCGGGGCTGTCGATTTACCAGTTGATCTACATTCCTACTCTCACCTATGGCCACGAGCTTTGGGTAGTGATCGAAAGAGCAAGATCGTGGATACAAGCGGCCGAAATGAGTTTTCTCCGCAGGGTAGCTGGACTTTCCCTTAGAGATAGGGCGAGGAGTTCAGTTATCCGGGAGAGACTCGGAGTAGAGTCGCTGCTCCTCCGCATTGAAAGGAGTCAGTTGAGGTGGTTCGGGCATCTGGTTAGGATGCCCCTTGGACGCCTCTCTGGGGGGGGGGGTGTTCCGGGCATGCCCCACTGGGAGAAGGCCATGGGGCAGACCCAGGACATGCTGGAGGGATTATATCTCCCGGCTGGCCTTGGAACGCCTCGGGGTCCTCCCAGAGGAGCTGGAGGAGGTGGCCGGGGAGAGGGAGGTCTGGGCTTCCCTGCTTAGGCTGCTGCCCCAGCGACACGACCTTGGATAAGCTGCAGATAATGGATGGATGGATGGATGGATGGATGGATGGATGGGACTGGAGTGTGAGACTTGTGGGTAGTAGTAGTACATACATACAGTGGTGTGAAAAACTATTTGCCCCCTTCCTAATTTCTTATTCTTTTGCATGTTTGTCACACAAAATGTTTCTGATCATCAAACACATTTAACCATTAGTCAAATATAACACAAGTAAACACAAAATGCAGTTTTTAAATGATGGTGTTTATTATTTAGGGAGAAAAAAAATCCAAACCTACATGGCCCTGTGTGAAAAAGTAATTGCCCCCTTGTTAAAAAATAACCTAACTGTGGTGTATCACACCTGAGTTCAATTTCCGTAGCCACCCCCAGGCCTGATTACTGCCACACCTGTTTCAATCAAGAAATCACTTAAATAGGAGCTGCCTGACACAGAGAAGTAGACCAAAAGCACACCAAAAGCTAGACATCATGCCAAGATCCAAAGAAATTCAGGAACAAATGAGAACAGAAGTAATTGAGATCTATCAGTCTGGTAAAGGTTATAAAGCCATTTCTAAAGCTTTGGGACTCCAGCGAACCACAGTGAGAGCCATTATCCACAAATGGCAAAAACATGGAACAGTGGTGAACCTTCCCAGGAGTGGCCGGCCGACCAAAATTACCCCAAGGGCGCAGAGACGACTCATCCGAGAGGTCACAAAAGACCCCAGGACAACGTCTAAAGAACTGCAGGCCTCACTTGCCTCAATTAAGGTCAGTGTTCACGACTCCACCATAAGAAAGAGACTGGGCAAAAAACGGCCTGCATGGCAGATTTCCAAGACGCAAACCACTGTTAAGCAAAAAGAACATTAGGGCTTGTCTCAATTTTGCTAAGAAACATCTCAATGATTGCCAAGACTTTTGGGAAAATACCTTGTGGACTGATGAGTCAAAAGTTGAACTTTTTGGAAGGCAAATGTCCCGTTACATCTGGCGTAAAAGGAACACAGCATTTCAGAAAAAGAACATCATACCAACAGTAAAATATGGTGGTGGTAGTGTGATGGTCTGGGGTTGTTTTGCTGCTTCAGGACCTGGAAGGCTTGCTGTGATAGATGGAACCATGAATTCTACTGTCTACCAAAAAATCCTGAAGGAGAATGTCCGGCCATCTGTTCGTCAACTCAAGCTGAAGCGATCTTGGGTGCTGCAACAGGACAATGACCCAAAACACACCAGCAAATCCACCTCTGAATGGCTGAAGAAAAACAAAATGAAGACTTTGGAGTGGCCTAGTCAAAGTCCTGACCTGAATCCAATTGAGATGCTATGGCATGACCTTAAAAAGGCGGTTCATGCTAGAAAACCCTCAAATAAAGCTGAATTACAACAATTTTGCATAGATGAGTGGGCCAAAATTCCTCCAGAGCGCTGTAAAAGACTCATTGCAAGTTATCGCAAACGCTTGATTGCAGTTATTGCTGCTAAGGGTGGCCCAACCAGTTATTAGGTTCAGGGGGCAATTACTTTTTCACACAGGGCCATGTAGGTTTGGATTTTTTTTTCTCCCTAAATAATAAAAACCACCATTTACAAACTGCATTTTGTGTTTACTTGTGTTATATTTGACTAATGGTTAAATGTGTTTGATGATCAGAAACATTTTGTGTGACAAACATGCAAAAGAATAAGAAATCAGGAAGGGGGCAAATAGTTTTTCACACCACTGTATATGTAAAACGTGGACCCGCTTACTTTACTAAGACAACTTTGTGAAAGATGATGATTAAAATATAATGTAAGCTAAAGTAAAAACTGTTCTGTGCTATAAAATGAAGCAAGTTCAATTTGTAACAAATTAAAATGACAACACCGGCTGACAGGATACTACTACACAATCGACCTGTTTTAAACAAGTTTTGAGAAAATGGACATCATAAAGTGGTCACACTCACAAATCCTCACAGTAGTGACACTAATGCACAGTAAGCCATACTAAAGTACACGATAAAAGATTTGTTAAATTGTTAAAGCTTACAAAAATTGAACTGACTGACAAGTCACAAGTCATATTACTATTAATATCAATAGTACCTTAAAATGCTTGCTTGCGTGCTTTCTGTTGCATCAAAGTCTTAATGTTTGACACATCAAATTGCCTGGCATGCGCATTTTCGATTGAGAGTACTGCAAAGCCACTAAGTTTGTCTTGCGACATGGTGCTTCTGAGGTCATTTTTGATGAATTTTAACTTGGAGAACGATAGATCACACACAGCAACAGACATTGGCATAGTCAGCAGTAACATGCAACTTGCAGACGTCACAAAGTACATGACAGTGCACAGTGATCTATGAGCAACAGTTCAGCTACTTTGAAAACAGTCAACTTGGTTGACAAGATTGAATGAAAACATAAACGAAATGACGAGAATTGAGCGCAAAACGCCGGTGAAATGTCAGTGCTATAGTGTTCAACGAGAAGATCTGCAGCATTATCATACAATTCATTGTCAGCCATTGGTCAGAGGTCAGAGTTGATGGTAACAAGACATTGAACATTGAAGCCACTGCATCGAGACTGTTTAGTTATTAAAATTTTTTAAAAAATCTATATGACCCCTTGTCATATAGGCCCTTGTGCTTTCCATAATCTTCACAATCCATTGCTACAGCAGTGACAAGAGATTTGATTGAGTAGATGCACCCACCCTGAAGACAAAAGAGAATGGACAAATCAGTGTCAGTACTGCTGAGTTATCAAAACACCGTTACTTTTGTTTGTTTGTTATGTTTTAATTTTTTTATAGTCTATTAATTAAAGGAAGCAACAAGCTAAAGTATTATATCATATTATTTTCATTGCTGCATTTTGGTTTCTTTCTTTAAAAATAAACCTTTTAATATTAATTTGATTCTTACATTGTAGTGGTCTCAGAGGTTCAGATTGGGGGGGGGGGGGATTAGTTTGGGTGTCATTGAGGGATTAAGGAAGAAGGTGTATTTGAACTATAGGATGACAGGAGCTTCAGACCAACAGCAAATAACAAAAATGTCAAAGCCCCATTATCAAGTGCTAAGCCAAGTGGTCCGCAAATGTAGGATGAACCTTAATGACCCCCCGGTCACCACTGTCTTTCGATTTCTCACCTCTTAGTCTTGGATAGATAGATAGATAGATAGATAGATAGATAGATAGATAGATAGATAGATAGATAGATAGATAGATAGATAGATAGATAGATAGATAGATAGATAGATAGATAGATAGATAGATAGATAGATAGATAGATAGATGACCTGGGTGTCTCCTCAGATGTGGCTCTAGACAGCGGCAGCCAACTTACTTAAAATTTGCCATCTGCACTTTGCTGTAGATAAATGTTTGTTATGTTTCATCCAGGGCCTAATCTCTACTTCAAATATGTTTTCCTTTATTTTAAAGTTGTTGTTGGTTTTTGCATCTTATTATTATATAACAGTATATATTTTACTATTATTTCTGTTATTGGTTTCATTTTATCTTTATTGTACTTATCTAATGTTGTAAAGTTTTTAAATTATGTTTTGATATGTTAATAATTTTATAGAGTTTAGTTCGTTGTCTGCCCTGTCTGCTTTATGTAGTGCTAAATGAGCTGGGGCTACCTGTTCATGAAGCTGGATTACTGCACCAGCAAGTATTTAAAGAGAACCGCCTTTTGGCATTTATTTGCATTTATTTGTCTTTTAGTTTTGTGTTTTTTTCTAATTTTATTTATTTTTGTGATTCTTTTTGGAAGTATGCTATGACCTGGTTTTTGACCACTGCTCAAACTCTTAAAAACAAAGGTGCCAGAGTGGTTTTTCAGAGCTGTGCCATAGGGGAACCATTTAGCTCCCAAAAGAACCATCCGTAAAGTTTTCAGAAAGATACTTTTATTTCAACAGGCTTCATAAATAACCATGAATAGATGGTAACAGATTTGTGAAATACTAATGGGCTCCTGGTTTTACTGCATACAATAATGCAGGTTAAGATAAGGTTTTCTTGGTTGCCTGCCATAATTGAAAGATTTCTGTCTTGTCCACATAGTGGGGACCTTTTCAAAGCACAAAGTCCAAATACAAAGACCCCTTCCCAGAATGAAATGTCAAATAAGGGTTTAATGAGGAACTATACAATCCAGTAAAGTGCCATTACAGAGCCATTGTTTTTAACTGCAATTTATTTGGATTTGAAATCTTTTTGAATAAATTATTTAAATTTAAAGAAACTTTTGTGTTGTTTATCCTGGACCAGAGGTTTAATGGTTTTCCTCTCCTCTTCCTTTTTTCGGGCATTTTAATATTCTGAATCTTACAAACCTTAGTTCCATTTTTGGTCCTGTGCAGACTGTAAGCTATCTATTCATGTCATTAATCTTCCTAGAATAATTGTTGCTTTTGATTTTCTGGCTATTTAGTTTTCTTTGGGTTTTGGTTGCTTGTGTCTGCCTCTATCAATCCCAGCTTCCCTAAGTTTTCTTCTAAGTATGCATTTACTCCCTCTTCATTACTTTTAAAAATATTCGTCTTGCTCAATAAGACTACTTTTAGCATAATCATAAATTCATTACACACTTATTCTTTAGTGGTGTTGATTGAAATAGGATATTTCTGCTCCATGTCAAAAAAATAATTTTGTGCAGAAAAGAAGATCCTTAAAAAAGTGAAAAGGTCCATCTTTTCTAAAGCACTATTACCTAGAAGACAGCAATGACAAAACTATCAGGTAAAATATTGTAGCAGCTGGCAGACTACTTTTTTGCAAGGAGACCAGGGAATTATCAGTATTTGAGCTCTTAAGGTAAGGCATGGCTAGATGTCTGAGTGGCAGTCAAGGAGGACGCATTCCTTGACAAGTATCAGGAGGATTCATGAAGGAGGATGGAGATGTCCAGAGGATAGGATATT
The DNA here is from genome assembly GCF_900747795.2 of Erpetoichthys calabaricus. NCBI lineage: Eukaryota > Metazoa > Chordata > Cladistia > Polypteriformes > Polypteridae > Erpetoichthys > Erpetoichthys calabaricus. The sequence continues at coordinate 46,426,259 of NC_041405.2, forward strand.
ATAATGGAGATAAAAATTAAAGTTTTTCGGTTTATTAAAAAAAGGCTTGTCATATTTAACTCATGTGTTTTTATTCTAGGACAGTTTTGATAAGATGTTGCTTTTTGGTGACTAGACTGTGTGAACAAGACTATAACTATATTATAGAGGTCATAAGGGAAAAACTATTAGCCTTACCTTTAATTGTGTGTAGTTAAACAGTTGAGGAATAAAATGTAGGCACAAGACTAATGACACAAAGGGCATTGTACTGGTAGGGGAGGAGCTGAAGAGGCTGACTTCTTTCGTGATACAGAAAAGATGAGCTTACAAGAATTTAGAAGTAAAAGTTTTAGACGATATTGCGGGTCAAGCTTGAGACCACTTTAGATAAGGGGAACATTTAGATCTACTCTTCAAAACCATCAAACTAAGGAAAATAACAATGTGTTTGAACGTAGTGTTCTGGGGTGCAAATTAGATAAAGAATTCTGAGAAAAATATGCAAATGTAAAGCAAATGTTAAAAATAAGTGTTATTATCTATTACAGTGCTTGAGTTTAAGCCCAGATAAACTAACCAGTGTGTATATACTTGTTAAGAAGATTTAAAATAGGGATTTTTGGAATTTTATTTGTTAGCTTGTTTCTTATAATTCACTTAAAATATCATAAAGTCGACAGATAGCAAAATCAAGAGAAATTGTCTGTCATCTGTTTTTTGACTAATATCACTTATTAAAAATAGCCATTAAGCCTCAATATTAATGAAAGCACCTTTATTGGATTGATCCAGGTTTTGAGAGAGGTAGACACTATACAGCTTTTAAAATCAGAAACGCAAACTGCAGTGAAGACGTATTGAACCATCATGCTGTCAGAGGATGAAAGTACAGCACCAGCTAAAATGTGCCCCAATGAAGAAGAGAAAAAGCAAGGCTGGGCAACGCAATAAAATCTAACTGCACAGCCACAGCACCACATAGCACCGCAGGTCTGCAGCAGAAGTTCTAGACCAGCAGTTTCAAGATAGACATTAAGATTATGGGTTATTGTGGATAGGTTGTAGTTTAAACTTAAACTTAAAAGGTTAAGATTAGGGCTAACTTAAGGTTAGGTGTTAGTTTTGTTAAGGTTAGGTGATTAGTATTATTATCATGTATTATAGACTTGAAACACTGACCCTGAAACTGCTGGTGTAGAATTATTAATGTAGACCTGTGGTAACATATGGTGCTGTGGCTCTGCAGATGGATACATCTGGTGTAGTGGTACATATTTTTAAAGAACACTTCTGTTGGGTTAAAAATTAAGTACTCATTACATCATACACACATCTCTCTTTTCCATATATTGAAGCAAACTTGCTGTGTGGACATTAATTTGAATGGTTCAGGTTGTACGTTTTCTTCTACTTTTGGCTCCTAGTATTTTATGCCTGGTTTCTCTGCAAATATACATTTGTAATGATTAAATTAAAGTTTAAATATTATAGGGATGGCATGGTGGAGCAGTGGGTAGTGCTGCTGCCTCGCAGTTAGGAGACCTGGGTTCACTTCCCGGGTCCTCCCTGAGTGGAGTTTGCATGTTCTCCCCGTGTATGCATGGGTTTCCTCCTACAGTCCAAAGGCATGCAAGTTAAGTGCTTTGGCGATTCTAAATTGTCCCTAGAGTGTGCTTGGTGTGTGTGTGCGTGCCCTATGGTGGGCTGGTGCCCTGCCTGGGGTTTGTTTCCTGCCTTGCACCCTGTGTTGGCTGGGATTGGCTCCAGCAGACCCCCGTGACCCTGTAGTTAGGATTTAGCGGGTTGGATAATGGATGGATGGATTGAATATTATTTCACTACAGATTGCCTTGTTTATTATTATTCTGCATTGATGAATGTAATATCGCAAGCTGCGCTTGTTTAGTCCTTTCAAAAATAGCAATCTGAAAACCGTAGGATAAAGGCAATCTGGAAGGAGTCTCTGCTGGGGGCTCATGTATAAATGGTGCGTATGCACAGAAATGTTGCGTACGAACGTTTCCACGCTCAAATTGCGGTGTATAAAACCTGAACTTGGCGTAAAGCCACGCACATTTCCACAGTACCGCATACCCTGGCATACGCAAGTTCTCCGCTCGGTTTTGCAGGCTGGCAGCACCCAGTGTCAAAGCAGTGCTACTGTTCCTGTGTGGTTTCCTTTTTTTTCTTAGATCCACATTCCTGACGCGGCTTTATAAATACACTGAAACTAACTGCATTGTAATGCATCTGATTGTGATTAACCTGTAACAATATAATGGTCCAGGGAATAGCCATAGTATTCCAAATACCATAACTGCTTTAGCATTGTTACTCTCACTGCACCTTCTTTTTCTTCTTTCAGCTGCTCCTGTTAAGGGTTGCCACAGCAGATCATCTTTTTCCATATTACTCTCACTGCACCACTCGGAGTATTTATATTTATCACTGTATCTGAGTTTGGAATCACAGTAGCAGCTGATCGGAAAGAGAATTATCAGTGTACAGCATCAAGCACATGCTGCCTCAGCCACAGCAAAACGCTTCAGAGCCTTCCTGTATGGACCTCACGGTTCAGAAACAGTTTAATCCCAAGAACTTTAAACGCACTCAATCAGTCCATCAATTGCTCCTTGTAGAACTGTCTGTACTTATAAGTACAATCACCTCACTGTAAACTTGCACTACAGTTATAATATTGCACAACCTGCGCCACTTTATAAAGTGCGTATTTACATATGATGATAATATCACTTTTAAGATGAAATGCAGCAAAATATGTTGATTATATTATACAGATAAAACTTTAATTTCATTTAAATAATCTATATTGTTAATAATTAAACATGTGAGGACATGGTGCCGCAGCACTAGCTAGTTCACGGATTGTTCCTGCCTCGCGCTGTATTCTTGCTGGTCTGGTGCAACACTGGAAGGATAGATGGATAGAATAATTAAACACGTACTACGAAGATATTTCAATGTTCCTTAAATGTTTTGAAGAATCGTTGTTCTAAGCTTACAGATGGCTTAACGTCTATTACAGAGCTGATTGTGTGGCGATTGGGTATATGGAGAAAGAAAAGTAAGGACAGGAATTGGAGGTTAGTACGTTTGAAAGAGGCAGTACTGCTGCAATAAATTATTTCATTGAAGGTCGTGCATGGCGCACCAAGCATCTTGCGTGAGACATAACAATCACTGCGCCACCATGTTCCCATGTTTAATAACATGGTTTCATTCCTATTATCATGAAAAAGATATCACGTATACATCTCAGTATTTTAATTATTCAGAGAGCTGTAATATCACGAATGTAATGGATTCTGTGTCCTGTCGGAGAAAAAGAAAGCCCGGAAGCATGTAGTGATTCACACACATAGAGCACATAGAAGATCAAATACAAAACAAAGCATTTAACGTGCTACTTTAGTTACAATGGGATTTGAGAAACTACTAAATTAAACGATTTTAAGATGAAGTTTATGATGTTCTATTTTAATGACAAAATAAACTATGTGATTAAAGTGGAAATTTCGAGATTAAAGTTGACATTTCGTGCTTTTTTCCCACAGTATGCCTTTTTTTTCTCTGTACCCTAATAAGCTTTCATGTGACACTCAGATGGTGGGCTACGACTTGCCTTTTCACGGCGACTTTGATATGTGACAACTTCTTTTTTATTTCGGGCACTGTGTGACTTTGTGAACTTGAGCTTTTGAGTTTCTCCGACACTATATGTCACTTGATCAACTTCCTTTTGTTGATTATATCACTGTTTAAACCAACGAATATTAAGTTTTTCCTTGCCTCCACTTGGTATTCGCTGAAATTCTTCTATTTTCCTCCGTGCTTTTCCCAATGTCTTTTCACAGAACGCTGAGCTTAAGGGTTATTTATATTGATTGGCATATTCAAAGAGGTGTAATTCTGGGAGGAGCTGGGTTTGGGCAGCAGGCGCATGCACGTGTGTTACTTTTCACGCTGATCATGATTTATGTAGCGGAAGAACGTGGAAGTTTGCGTACGTACAGATGCCTGCATCTGGATTTTTCTGTGCATACGCACATTCCTGCTTTTGTGCTTACGCCATGTTATAGTGTGAGTTCTATGCACAGCATTTTACATGACGCCCCTGGTCTTGTTGGAATATGTCATGAATGTTTGTTCAGGTGTGAGGTGGGCTTGTTTTGTAGGATTTGTGCAACTCTTTCAAAATTAGCTATCTGGAAAGTCCTAGCTGAAATACAGCCCTTGAGGTGGCTTCTGGGCTTTGTCAAGGTAGTCTGAAAATGTAGCCCTGTCAGGGTAGCGATTCGGGCATCCCGACAGGAGTTTGACTCCTGAGCAGAGAGACCTCTGGCCCTTACTAAGTTACTGAAGCTTAGGTAGCCATACTCGGCCAATATTGAGATACTGCAGTTGAGGCAGCCAACCTCGACCAAGTGTTGTCTGTGATGAGAATGAGAGATGAATGACTGTTAAAGAGTTGCAGGGTGTACATGTAAACCAAAGCTAATAATTTAGGCATTTCCAATGATAACTTGTCAACCAATACAAAAAGAATCTTAGAGACTAGAGTACCTTTTGTCAACACTTTTACACAATAAAACAGATAAGTAGGACCAAATTGCATGAGAATTAATTCAAGGGAGAGAAAGTACATTGAAAGGCTTTAAATTATGACAATCTCCATGGGTCAATCCACATCTTAACTTTTAGTTTTGGTTTTTGATGCATAGTTCTGCTGTTTATTAGTGTTCAATAAACTTGTCCATCACTAGTCTGAATAGTTGTTCTATCTCTGAGCTTGCTATAGCATGTTACTCACTTGCTTATTAATGTTTCATTATATACATAAAATATTTAAATTAATATTATACCTATTAAAAAGTTGACATGAGAACCATTTCAAAATGCTACAGGGCAAGTGTTTGAGACTATGAGGGAAGCAACTTGCAAGGTGTACAGCACTAATCCTTTTCTTTACGCGGTATATGGATCTCTTGACTTCTTCTGCTTTAACTTCCTATCGCACTATCCAGACACACTTCAATGCAATATTATTGGGAATGGCAACTCAAGGTCCCCTGTGCAGTGGAAAAAGTCACAATTTTTGGACAATCTTCTAATAACTTCTCCGAAAAACTGATGGATGGATTTTATCAGAAATGTAATTGCCTGTGCATGAAGTACTTGTAATGATAAAATTTCTGCCGTAATTACTTAGAGCCACATCTGCTAGAATTTCTGTGTTATCAGCACCTCTAGAAATGCGATTAAAATAGCTGCTTATGTGAGGCAGTTTAGAATTTTTTTTTAAGGTTCACTCTGTCATCATTATTAATTCACTGTCAACTAAAAAGTTAAAGCAACGTGTGGGATCTGCATGCAACAGCAGCAACTGGTGTGCTGTTTTCAAATTGATAAAATGCTTGTTAATAGCTGAAATGTACACATACTGAAATATTTATGTATATTGGCTATTTAAACATATTGACTATTTTTGCATCATAACACACATTATACAAATAGTGTTTTTGGCCACTTGCTTGTGTCTATTTGTGATTGGAGCCAATCAAAATTGGACAATGGCCCTGACTTTCATGTGTCTGCTTTGCCAGGGCACATGGACAGGTTAGCTGCGTCCTCAATGTGAATAACATGCAGTAGGGGAGCAGACACCTGAGAAAACAGTAGAACTTCTTTGCAGATAATGGAGAAGAAGACAGACACTTTCTACAAGCTCCTTGGGAGACAATAGGACCACCTATACAGAGAAGAGAAGAAGACCTGTAGAGAGACAGCAAAACACCACTTTGTAGATCAAGTGTACATAGAGGCTCATGATGACAGCATATTTAGAGTACAGAGTAAGAATGCAATGATTACTTTTTGGGGGCTTAGAACAGACAGCAACATCTTTTTACGAAAAAGATGTTGTAGCAGTAGATGTCTTTGTCCACCTCTTGAACCCTCAGGTACCACTCTGAACACTAGGTGAAAGTACAATAACTATTTATTTTTCTATTATACAGTGCACAAAGCACCCTCCACTCCTCACTCATAAACCACAATAATAAACACAATAATCACTCCTGCTCGCCCAGACACTTGCCACCCTACCACCAAGCTCAGCTCAGTGTCTGGGCTTTCCCACAGTCCTTTTATACACCCTGACCCAGAGGTGTTCCTGTCCAATCAGTCCATAGTTCCTTATTCCTTCCGGGTCAGGGTAAACAGTCCTTTTCTTCAACCCGGGAGCACGTTGTTCCTTCCTGTCACGTGACCGTGACGTACTCCCGGGTTATAGGGCACATAAGAGCCCACGAGCACCCCTACAGCGACTCCCGGTGGCCCCCAAGGTATCCAGCAGGGCTGTGTATAAACACTACATAGTCCATGAGGCCCTGCTGGCACTCGGGGCACGATCATGCTGTCGGGAGAGCTCCTCCTGGCGGCCTGGGGGTGAGGGCCGGAATATGTAGCCGGCCATCCATCACAATGTCTAAATGTCAAGAATAGTAAAGACAACTTTTTAAGGTTAGTGCAAAACCAGCAGTGAGTCTTTGAACAGGCAATTGGAAAATGAAGAGACGAGGGCAGAAGGTTTCTTAGGGCCAGCAAGACCCCTATATGAAAATAATGTATACTGTAAGTGGCAACAGTTACTTTTCCAAGTCTCACAGGGAGAAAGCAGTGTCCCTTTATATAGAAAACAAAAGCATGCAGTGTGGAAGAGCAATGGTTACGTTCTGAACACCTTGGGGAGACAGCATGGCCTCTGTCAGCATAATGTACTCATGAATAGAAGCGGACAGACACTTTCTCCAGATTCCTGGTGAGAAACAGCAGCGTGTATAATGTGAGCATGCAGAGAGGTGGATCAACATTTATTTTCTCAATGCGTAAATCTCAGTAGTGCCATATATAAAGCATACTGTATATGCAAAGAAGAGGAACATGACTTAATGTAGCAGCAGTTGAAGAATAATCAATAATCAGTTTACCGCTGTGAGCCTCATTACTTTATGCACATTGCCACAATGAGCGCCACCTCCTAAGGAGAAAAGTGTTCATATTGTAAGTGTCTTGATTATTTCATAAAGGTCAGATCAGAAAGGTTAAAAGAACCAAAGTGACATGGAAATACTTTAGGGCAAAAACAGGAAGAGTAATCTAGACTAAGGCAAAGTCAAAACACTGGAGGATAAAATTAGTTGCAACCAAATCAAAAGAGACAAGTTCAAAGTCAGGTCAAATGTTGGTAAAAACACAATGCAAATATCCTCAAAATGAAATCGCTAGAAAAAGTAACTTATTTCCCCTTACTGTTTTCTTCAGTGGGAGAAAGTGTAGCAAATATTGAGCATGCAACTTGTTCTTAAATAAGAACCATAAGACCTTAAATAAGAACCATAAGACAGGTATCAGCAAGAGTGAAAGGGAAGGTCTACAGGACGGTAGTGAGACCAGCTATGTTATATGGGTAGAGACAGTGGCACTGACCAGAAAGCAGGAGACAGAACTGGAGGTAGCAGAGTTAAAGATGTTAAGGTTTGCATTGGGTGTGATGAGGATGGACAGGATTAGAATCGAGTACATTAGAGGGTTAGCTCAGGTTGGAAGGTTGGGAGACAAAGTCAGAGAGGTGAGATTGCATTGGTTTGGACATGTGCAGAGGAGAGATTCTGAGTATATCGGGAGAAGGATGTTAACGATAGAGCTGCCAGGAAAGTCGAAGGCCTAAGAGGAGGTGTATGGATGTGGTGAGAGAGGACATGCAGGTGATGGGTGTAACAGAGCAAGATGCAGAAGACAGAACGATATGGAAGAAGATGATCCGCTGTGGCAACCCCTAATGGGAGCAACCAAAAGAAGAAAAAGATGACCTCAATAATGTCAAACACATAAATGCATGTAGGACATTCCACTATTGATGTGTGGACTCATATTAATTAAAAATCTAATATGATGTGGAAGAAATGTTATCCTCACATAATGCTAAAGTCATACAAAAATGAAAATGTTATGATCTCAGGTTAAATATTGTCAACTGGGAGCTGATGTGTTACTGTTATCTTTCTGCCAGGGTTTCCCTGGCTGAGGTTCAAATTCATTTGATGTCATCTTTGACCATTTTTTATTCTTTTGTATGGATTTGTGTTTGTTTTGCATTGCTTGTGCTGATTTCCATGTGTTTTGTCGGTGGTCCCCCAAGAGGCAGGGCCACTTGTCCATCAGTGCCCTCCACTCTATAAATTTGGTGGGTCTTCCTCAGTTCCTGGTGGTTCATTTCAAACATGCAAGGGTGTGGTGAGTTTACCTGTGTTTATTGTGTTTCGCTGATTTATTGGATGTCTGGATTTTTGGATCTTATTGCTCTGTTTTTGACTAGCTTGATGGACCACTGTATTAGGACTTTGTTTCCATTAGATTGTTGATGGGCAATTCCGTTGTTTCTTGAGTTCTTCAAAGCCCATTTTGTGCGTAGCAAGATATTTTGATGCTGTCCACAAAGTGGGCACTATTGTAAGTGCTTTTCAGAACTTTTGGGACTTATGTGCTTTGGAACTCCTAGTTCACAACAGTTACAGACAGGGCTTTTGTACCTGGTTTGCATTTTTTTCTATTTTATTATAGTTTTTGTTATTTTTGAATTGTTAGTTTTTATGTTTTTATGTAATTTGTTAGGTTTGTTTATCATTTATTATTTGAGTACTATGTCTTTGAATATTTAGCTATTTCTTGTTATTTGTGGGTACAGTCCCAGGAGTTGGTACCACCCTGATGACAATGTTGTTGGGTTCTTGTTGCAGAAAATAAATAGAACAGAATAGAAAATAATAATAGATAAAGAAGAAACTTGAGCCTTCATTAAATATGAACTCCACCATGGACATCCTTTATTTCCATTTGTCTAGTGGAGCCAGGCCATGTGAACAGTTCCTTTTATCATTCAACATTTGAATATATTTTAATTTACACGAGTCAACATACAGACAAATGGTATATTCTAGGTAATACCTCTCTACCATTAAGTATTATATAAAGTCCCAAATTAGTTAAACATATTAAAAGTCCTAAGTAAATATTTGGTTCAAATAAATAAGACTTTTTATATCAAAACTGTTATCAGAGAACAAAATATAAAGTTAAATGTTATATATGAGGCTGAGGTGGCCGACGTACTGTAAATAAAACAGATAGGCATACCACTGCCTGTTCATGAGGGCGCAGACTGGACAGCAGACTACATGTACATTCATATAGAAGGCAACATGATCTTTTTCTCAAGGGATGATGAAAAGTTTTTTGTTTTTTTACTTTTGATTTTGAACATTTTCAAATGTCTACCTAAAAAGGGAGATGTTTCATCCAATTCCTCTGCTTTCACTCATTTTCCTGTTTTCAGATTGGGTTACAAACTGACTCTATTTTCTTGGGGCTCATTGAGATACTATCAGGAAATTTCCAAAATAGGAGCAACAAAACCTCTCAACACAAAATTTTAATACAGTAATCCCTCCTCCATCGTGGGGGTTGCGTTCCAGAGCCACCCGCGAAATAAGAAAATCTGCAAAGTAGAAACCATATGTTTATATGGTTATTTTTATATTGTCATGCTTGGGTCACAGATTTGTGCAGAAACACAGGAGGTTGTAGAGAGACAAGAACATTACTCAAACACTGCAAACAAACATTTGTCTCTTTTTCAAAAGTTTAAACTGTGCTCCATGACAAGACAGAGATGACAGTTCTGTCTCACAATTAAAAGAATGCAAACATATCTTCCTCTTCAAAGGAGTGCGCATCAGGAGCACAGACTGTCAGAAAGAGAGAGGAAAGCAAACAAATCAATAGGGCTGTTTGGCTTTTAAGTACGCGAAGCACCGCCGGACAAAGCTGTTGAAGGCGGCAGCTCACACCCCCTCCGTCAGGAGCAGGGAGAGAGAGAGAGAGAGAGAGAGAGAGAGAGAGAGAGAGAGAGAGAGAGACAGAGAAAAACAAACAGTCAAAAATCAATACGTGCTCTTCGAGCCTTTAAGTATGCGAAGCACCATGCAGCGTGTCGCTTCAGGAAGCAGCTGCACAGAAGATAGCAACGTGAAGATAATCTTTCAGCATTTTTAGATGAGCGTCCGTATCGTCTAGGTGTGCGAACAGCCCCCCTGCTCACACCCCCTACGTCAGGATCAGAGAAAGTCAGCGCAAGAGAGAGAGAGAGAGAAAAGTAAGTTGGGTAGCTTCTCAGCCATCTGCCAATAGCGTCCCTTGTATGAAATCAACTGGGCAAACCAACTGAGGAAGCATGTACCAGAAATTAAAAGACCCATTGTCCTCAGAAATCCGGGAACCAGCAAAAAATCTGCGATATACATTTAAATATGCTTACATATAAAATCCGCGATAGAGTGAAGCCGCGAAAGGCGAAGTGCGATATAGCGAGGGATCACTGTATTTAAATTATACAAAATTAGAAAATAAACATTTAAAACTTCTATTCAAAATGTACAGGTAGAAAATTCTAGGAAAAGAAAGATGCAGAAATTAATTAACAAAATAACAACTAATAAAACATAAACTCGGAAGTCCGCATAACCCAAAGTACATAATCCTAAACAACATAATCAAAAACAGAAAGTCTAAAACAAGAAATGTTCAAAAGACCAAAGCTTATAAAGTAAAAGACCAAAGCTTATAAAGTACAAAAGAACAAAGGGAGCTGAAGGGTGCAGTTATGGTGGAAGATGTCTTTAACTAGCCTTCAGGTAACTAAAGTCCTAATGACCACAGCATCTATGGGTATTCAATCATTTAGAAGTCCCAATCCTCACCTCCACCCAAAAAAGGAATGAAGGGTGAATTAAAAAACAAAATAAAGCAAAATATATATATATATAAATGCAAGGGAGGAGGGGACAATAACAAAACGTGTATACTGCATCTTGTGCAAGTGACAAATTCAGGTCAACGTGACAGGCAAGGGTTGATACCCAAAAGACAAAGATATTGTAAATTGAGGTTAGAACATTAAACAAAACGTGTAGCTCCAAAACATTGTGAGAGGGTTGATAACCAGAATAAATCCTACAATATGAGCCACGATAATGGAAGTAAGACCCCAAGGGGTATGCAAAAAAAACTAACAAACACTGTTGTAAGTCGCTCTGGATAAGAGCGTCTGCTAAATGATGTAAATGTAAATGTAAATGTAAGTAAGATGTTTTCAAAGAGCAGAAATGAGGTCAGGTTTGTTCCGGTTGGGGATAGGGCAGAAAGCATTAACAGACCCTGAACAGGGCACAAAGATTTAATAATAAATCTCAGAAATAATGCAAGGTTTTTGGGTCATATTCACAAACTTGGAAAACCAGGAAGTACATGACTTGGAACTTTATACGGATGTGATATTGTCACTCAATAATGTCAAAATTTGGTGCAGGCCTCAAAATCCAAACAGAAAATGCCAGACCTGTCCACACCAACAGCTTGAAATGGCTGAACAGGATTAACTTCAGACTGACTATCCCCAGTTCGATAGGTAGGTGTCTAAAAATGAGGCCAAGTCCACAAAATGATAACATTGTAAAAAAAAATGCTTTTTTGTTTTAATATTTAAATATTCATTACACTACTGCAGAAGTCAAGAAGCTTGGCAGGGGGCAAGTGATGCCTTGCTCTCCTTGGAAAGATGATGAAAGGGTAAAAGGAGAAATTTCCAATAGAGGTCAACACGTATACCCAGGCTAGGAGAATAAGAGGACAGGCAGCAGACAGGTACATTAGAGATATGGAACTTGTTAGTGTGACCGGAAAACATTAATATGCACAAAAAATGTTTCTGAGCTGCAGCAACAGAAGCACAAAAAAGAAAACAGCATTTAAACATAAGACAGGGTACTGTAATAATATTTAATGATGGTGCTTATCCCTGCTGTTGTTTCTGTGGAGCCGGGATAAAGGCAAAGACATCCAGGAGTGATTTTATCCAGAAGGGATTATGAAGAGAACACAATGTAGCTGTGAAATACACCAGCCACCCATTTATTAGACAAATGCAAGCATCTGAGGAGGGGGGGGGGGGGGGGGGGGGGGGTCTGTTAATTCCCTCATTAGTGAAGTTTGGCATCTAGGTAGAATGACAGGGTTGCCAGTTAGTAAATTATGATGCATGACAGTGACAGCAAGGCCCCAAGCTACAGGAAGAATAATCTAATGGCGGTGACAGTGCATGTTGTCATGTCAGTATCAAAGAAAGGGCATTGCCAGAGGCTGGTATGTCTCACAAGTGGACTGTATGCAGCAGGCAGGGGCACCAAGTCAGAACAGAGAGTGAGGTCGAGGAGGGTTAGCAGCAAAGAAAAACACCTCCTGGTTGGCAGAGGGGAGCACATTGTCCTTAAATAGAAATGGGAACAGATTGACTATTAAAGGGGCAGTTGCTTCCTTTGTGTCATTAGGAGCGAGCATTGCAGAGTTGAATCCATGTTTTTCCTTTTAAATAAAAATGAGGCAAACATTCTTCACACAGATGATCAAAACTGGTAGGCAGAAAGAAAACAAGTATCCAAAATGATACAGAGGAGTCATAAATTACACATCAGTCACAAGAAGAATAATTTGAAACAAGATATTGAAGGTTTTTGGATAGTTTCATTCATGTTACCCTTTTTATAATTGGTATAGACTATTTAGATAGACACCATGTAGAAGAGGGCACTCGCCACAACCGTCTGAGAGAACATCTGCAGCATCTTATTGCAGATGTTGAAGGACGCCAGCCTTCTAAGGAAGTATAGTCGGCTCAGTCCTCTCTTGTACATAGCATCAGTATTGGCAGTCCAGTCCAATTTATCATCCAGCTGCACTCCCAGGTATTTATAGGTCTGCACCCTCTGCACGCAGTCACCTCTGATGATCACGGGGTCCAGGTGGGGCCTGGGTCTCCTAAAATCCACCACCAGCTCCTTGGTTTTGCTGGTGTTCAGGTGTAGGTGGTTTGAGTCGCACCATTTAACAAAGTCCTTGATTAGGTTCCTATACTCTTCCTCCTGCCCATTCCTGATGCAGTCCACGATAGCAGTGTTGTCAGCAAACTTTTGCACGTGGCAGGACTCCGAGTTGTATTGGAAGTCCGATGTATATAGGCTGAATAGGACCGGAGAAAGTACAGTCCCCTGCGGTGCTCCTGTGCTGCTGACCACAATGTAAGACCTGCAGTTCCCGAGATGCACATACTGAGGTCTGTCTTTAAGATAGTCCACGATCCATGCTACCAGGTATGAATCTACTCCCATCTCTGTCAGCTTGTCCCAAAGGAGCAGAGGTTGGATGGTGTTGAAGGTGCTAGAGAAGTCCAGAAACATAATTCTTACAGCACCACTGCCTCTGTCCAAGTGGGAGAGGGATCGGTGTAACATATGGATGATGGCAACCTTCACTCCCACCTTCTCCTGGTATGCGAACTGCAGAGGGTCAAGGGTGTGGTGGACCTGTGGCCTCAGGTGGTGAAGCAGCAACCGCTCCATAGTCTTCATCACATGTGACGTCAGAGCGACAGGCCGGAAGTCATTCAGCTCACTAGGACGTGATACCTTTGGGACTGGGGTGATGCAAGATGTTTTCCAAAGCCTCTGGACTCTCCCCTGTTCCAGGCTCAGGCTGAAGATGCGCTGTAGAGGACTCCCCAGCTCCAGACTTTCAGCAGTCGTGGCGATACTCCATCTGGACCCACTGCTTTGCTGGCACGAAGTCTCCTCAGCTCTCTGCTTACCTGGGCTGCTGTAATTGTGGGTGCTTAATTATCTTTTAGGTCAGTCTGCCCAGAGGCTCACCTGATTTTCTAAGGGCTATGGCAGGTTTAGGGGTGCAGTGATTTCTCCAGATACCAATGTTGGGTAATTGTAGACCAGAGATACCCACAGAAGTAGAAGCACACACAGCACAGCACAGCACATCACAGCACTGTATAGCACTGCATAGCACAGACCCCCTGCAATGGTTTCTCCACAAGAAAAGCAAAGCTGTAGGACTGTAGCACTGTGCACCGTCTACTAAATTATACGACTGGCTGTGTGCACATCGGTTGAGGTACAAATCTAGTCAAGCTGACATAAATAGAGTCATGGCGTGATAAAACAAAGAGAGGAGAAAGTCTGGGAGCACGCGCTGCTGCAGCACCCACTACATAGTGAACCACCTGGATTGGGACACGAGTGCAGCTATGCAACGGGTGACACCTCAGCACCACACTGGAACAGTGCAAATTTTTTTTTATTGTGGCTGGAGTGCAAATCCTGCCACTAACCCCTGAGTTTTACCTGCAAGTTGGAGGACCTGCTTACAGATTAATGTCGTACCAAGACGGAGAAATTACTGCATAGGTTAAGGGCCTTGGTCATGGGCCCAAAATAGTAGAGTCACTTCTGGCGCTTACAGAATTCAAACAGTCAACATTCTGATTGCCAGCGTGGATCTCTAGCTCCAAAGCCACCACTCTGCCTGTGATAAAAGAAAAATTGGTAATATTTATCAATCATGTTACCAGTAGAGGAAGAAGATTATACACAGTGGGCAAAAAAGAAACAAACTGAAGTCAAGCAATAAATATAAAAGAAAAACAAGGGCAAAAGTACTCCACAATAATTAAAAATACAAGAATCCAAGAGGTAGATCAAAAGTCAAGACAGAAGGAGCTTGAATGGTGGCTTTTCTAAGGGAACTAAGTGTACATTACTAGAGCAATTCTCCCATTCATTTTTAAGTGGCTGTCCTATCATTTAGTGCAATGTAAATAGTGCTGCATTACGACAGATAGAAACAGTCGTGGTCAGGGACAAAAGGTGGACAAATGTAGAGCTGGGGGTGGAGCCAATTCCTGATTGATAAAGAGCTCCCAGCAGGCCTACCTGTTTTCAGATGTAATTTCAGATTGTACAGTGGAGTTTGGGGTTGGTGAATGATATTATGTTATGTTATGCTACCATTTACTTCTTAACTTATACTGTATATGTTTTTTCCATTTCTTTTTTTTTAAATTATAGTCAGGGATGCTACAACAAATGGTGCTTCAGGAAACAAATTCTAAAATGAAAAGTTTGTATCAATAAAGTCAGGATGCTACAACAGACACAGAAAAATAATTTCAGCTAACGTAGCAACATGTGTGTGCATGATGTGTAAACGGGCCTTCCTGTCTTGATTAGTGAATCAGTCAACAGCTTTGCTATCATTTGTAAGGTTCAGTCATCAGTTTAGTTCAGTATTCTGCTTATTTGCATCTTCTGTTATATACTTTTAGCCAGGAGCCAGCAATAGAGAGAGAGTTATTTAACTTAGACTTCAAGAAAGAAATCATTTCCAAGCGAGAAAGTAGAAAAATATGCTGAATATGGTATGGCTAAATCAATGATCAGTGCAATTTTAAAAACACAGGGAATAAATAAAAAGTGAGCGTGAATGAAAAAGTGGACAGGTGCGTAAGATTTTTTTATGCTTTTATTATGAGAAATTTGATTATAGTTTTCACTAGAGAAAGATTGTTTATGGTTTTCAGGTGTGTTTGATGGTTTATGCTGTTTATGAGGGGAAGTTTGTTCACAGTTTTCACTAAGGAAAGATTGTGCTTTTCAAATTTACATGTACAGTATATAAAGGTTAAATAAATTCATTTTGTATTATTTTTACACCTATCTTTTTAATTTTGTATTATATATTTTCTGTTTAAATGGTTGTGTTGGATGGTAACTTTGCTCTAGCCTGTGGTACGCTAGAATTAAGAAATGCTATAAAGGATGAGGTTCTAGAACCAGTTACGTTCACTTGGGCATACCTCACTGTATTATTCTTCAGGTGATTATGGCTATTAAGTCAATCATGCTTAAATTGTATTGCTCAAATATTATGTTGTTGTTACTGTATGTTTTGTGTATATCAAACGTTAAGCTATATTCCTTGCATTTTACACCATGATATGACTGCTTCTAAGATCACTCTTCGGCTTGTGGAGGATTGCCGGCTTCTTACTCCGGCCCTCACCCCCAGGCTGCCAGGAGGAGCTCTCCGGACAGCATGGACGTGCCCCAAGGTCCAGCAGGGCCTCATGGACTATGTAGTTTTTATACGCAGCCCTGCTGGATACCTTGGGGGCCACCAGGTGTCGCTGTAGGGGGGCTCGTAGGCTCGTATGTGCCCTATAACCCGGGAGTACGTCATGGTCACATGACGGGAAAAAAACGACATGCTCCCGGGGTGAAGAAAAGGACTGTTTACCCTGACCCGGAAGGAATAAGGAACTGTGGACTGTTGGGCAGGAACCACTTCCGGGTCAGGGGGTATAAAGGACTCATGGGTAAGCCCAGACATTGAGCTGAGCTGGGAGGTAGGAGGGAGAAGTGTCTGGGCGAGGAGAATTGGTTTTGTGAGAGAGAATTATTGTATTTATATGAGTGAGGAGTGGAGGGTGCTTTGTGAACAGTATTGTTATACAATAAAATAGTTACTGTGCTTTTACATCGTGTCTGAAGTGGTACCTGAGGGTTCAAGAGGTGGACAAAAGCCTCTACTGCTACAGGCTTTTTATTGGACTGTTTGGTTTATTGTGTAAGTACATCTTAGATTTTTCTGTATTTTTTTGGATTATTTGTCGTTTTGTTTTTCAGTTCTTTATTGGATATTGACTTAGATGTGTCCTATTGTCCTATTTTTTGTTATGTAAATAAATTATTCATTTTATAAAGACTCTTAATTTCTGTTGTCTCTCAAGCCAGAGATTTGATGGTTTTATCTGTTACTTGAATGGTATTTTGTATATTTTGACCATTTAAGGAATATGTTTTGGTTTTAAAAGTCTGAATATAAGAACATGAGAAATTTAACAGGTGACTATTTATATTCTCCAAGTCTGTTGAAGGAGACCATGTTCTTAAGTTCTGGAATGCTTCAAATGCTGTTATGTCTTTCTTATAGTGTGGTGACCAGAACTGAACACAGTACTCCAGATGCTGTGTCACTAGTGCATTATATAGTCTGAGCATAATATGCCTTGATTTATATTCAAAAGTTTTTTTGATATAACTTAACATATTATTTGCCTTTTGAATAGCTTTGCTCATTTGCTTATAGAATGAAAATGTTGTGTCAACATAAACCACTTTTCAGACATTGCTTACTTCAGGACAGTATCTCCTATTTTCTATTTTTAATTGATGTTTTTGTTGCCCACATATAGCATCTTTGCACACTCTACATACTGTGGCCCATTTTAGGCCTGTTAAGTCCAAAGCCTGCCTGTTGAGTTTGGCTGCCTGAGGTGAGGTCTATCTCTAGGTCGGCCAGTAAAGGCCCTAGACTGGTTTTTGGGTCTATTTAGAGGCATTTCAGCATTTTTGCCATGTCTGTGTTGCCATTTCACAACAAATGATATGTAATCTGCCTCAAGACAGTGACCGGTGAAGCTTATGTAGAGCTGAGCTGGGCAAAAGCTTATCAGTGGGAGTAATCAAGGATCTAGAAAGAGAAAGTGAAGGAAAGAGGGTAGAGACAGGAGCTTTTTTTGTCCTAATTGTAATTTGGGTAAGTGGGTGAGCCACCCACCAGGTAAAGAAGGGTACTGACCCACATGAGGAGGCCAAGAGAGATAATGCAAGGTTTTCTGATTAGTTTTGTACTACATGGTACCCCTTTTTTCAGCTGACCAAATGCCACAAAACCAACTTTTGTGTTTGTGATAAATGCATCATTTTTGCAGAACCTGGGCTACTTTGCATTTTTCAGGGCAAGAAGGACCACCACAAGAGTGACCCTGCAATAAGTTAAATACAGTGGTGTTTTACTGAATTAATGTATTATGGGTTTTAATGCCCTTTCCCAATGGCTTAGCCACCTCAGACAACTTGATGACACGTCAGTTTGTGTAATCATCCGTGTCCAGCTAATTAGGAGAGGAGAGAGAGTGGTGTTATTAAGTAGAGTCAGCAGGGGTCCCATGATATAAAACAGTGGGGTTAATACTTAGTGAGGGAGGAAATAAGAAAGAAGGAGAGATGGCTTGTGAAAAGATTGGTTTGGCTGAAAGGTATTCGTTGACAAGAGAACAGACCATATTGGCTCTGTTCATTTACCTAAAAGAACAGGACGAATGGCTGGGGTAAAGGTTCTGGGAAATGGCTATGTTCCAATATGCTGATTTTAGGAGCTGGCAGTTCAGGAACTTCAGTTACTGATGGAGGTGGCAGATCAGATCTGTCAGTTACCGGCAGAGATGACAAAATGGGATGTAGAAGGCTATGTGATGAGGGATCCATTATATTGTCCAGAAAAGAGAAGAGTAATGGAACACTTCAAGAAGATTGTGAATTTCAAAAATATTTATTTAAATATTTTCTTGGGAGCATCCTAACACACCAGTTTTCATGATGTCTTAGTTATTGAAACACTAATGCACTTTATCACTTTTGTTGTGAATAAACTTATGTTAAACATTTGCGAAAAAAGTCTTGTCTGCCTTCTCACTTGCCCAGGTCCATCTTGATAGTGACTATCTGGTGTCCTGAAGGAGACTATGGCTATAGATGATCATAGCCCCATCTAGTTAAACTAGGTTTCTCATGGTACTTCATATGCTCCAGCTCTTTGGACTTGGCCTCTAAACCCAAGGCTCACTGTCATGGATGGTTCTGCATACTGTGCTTCCTTTTCTCAGAAGTTCAAGGATTTTTTTTGTTTTGTTTTTTTTTAATCATAGTTTGTAGACAGTGAGCCTTGCTTGTTTACTGTGGGTGTAGGCCTCAAGCCCAGGGTATTTATTGCCAGGCCTAGCATGTGGAAGTTATCTGTTACTCTGACTGTCTGCAAACGCATCCTGGACTGCTCATGACAGAGCTCTCCCATCCTTTCCTCACAGTTTTTTTGCATTTTATTTTTTTGGTCTTCATGGTCTTCAATAACGGCTATTAAAAAAAATGAAACATGTTAATGCAGATGCAAGTCGTGCTGATTTGCAGGCAATTACATTTTCTTTTAAGACATATCAGCTTTCTGCTGTGTGCCTCTTGGCTGAAGCACTTAATCCAGAAAAAAAATTAAAAAAATAAAAAAGAAGATCTCTTTTCAACTTTGTCTCTTCTGACAGAAATGTGTATCTGAACCGAAAAGCTGTCAGAAAGACGCATTAGTGTGATCTATCACATTTTTTAATCCCAGTCATTTTGTGGTGCTGCTTGTCCAAAACACTACACAAAGATTAAAATTATCCCTTCTGTTCTTTGGCATCAAAGTACACCGATTGAGTTTGCGGCATTGCGTGATTTATACTCTACTAATTCTGTTTTAGACTTCTGGAGTGCTGAGGATGACTTCGAAAGAAGTTTTACATGCCAAAATTTGAACCTCACCAACTCTAGCTGGTGCTGGTGTAACCACATCCATGCAACAGAAGTGTTGCTGATCTAAACAGCAGGTGTGGCAGACTTCTTAAAATTCACACACATCTTCAGGACCGAGTAGTGTTTTATAGCTGTTAGCTAACAATGTGCTGATCTGCCCTGTTGGTCATGATTCAACCAGGCAGTGAGTTGAAGGGAAGAATTCCAATGCACCAAAACACTACCTTCAGCCAAACATTCAATTGTCCATTTTCTGAATCTACTTTTTCCATTAAAGGGTGTCACAAGCTTTGGGGTGCAAGGAAAGTGACATTACTTAAGGAGCTGCTAATAATAAATGCACTTCAGGTTAACAACAAACCCACACAGATTAGCAAAATCCACTAACATACAAGGATTTGAATCTGTGCCACTGCAGCTCTGAGGCAACTTCTACAGTACAACACTGCACAGCAGTAGAACATTCATTGCCATAAGCCAATCTGAGTTTGTGTGCTATCATGGTAGGGTCCTAGGGTAACTCTGTTGTCCTTATAGACTTCCTATGTTTAAGCTTAACCAAGACAGAGTATCAAAACAGGCAGGAGAAAAGGTTAATAGTTTAATTCATGCATAGACTTACTAAAGGTTTCTAATTGTGCCCATAATGTAAGCAAAAATGAGTTTTGACAAATTAATATGAATACAACCTGGACAATAAGTTTTCATCCTGCTAACATGCCCTAAACATTCAATATGCTTAGACTATCAGGTGTCTCTCTGTCTCAGTATGTGGATCAGTCTCTGGTCTGGCATGGTCTATTCTCCAGCATGGCCTCTGGATGGAATCATACAGACATGACATGGCCTCTGTATGGATGGAGCAGCAGAGATAGTAGCATGGTTTTGTAAGCCTCAATTCATCAACTCAGGCAAACTTATCAGCCATGAAACCGGTGCCAGACAAAAAACAAATGTGCTTGTTGCTTTTGATTTTTAATTTAAGCTAAACAAAAAATGGCTTATCCAGCTTCTAAACTATATATATATATATATATATATATATATATATATATATATATATATATATATATATATATATATATATACAGTTGTGCTTGAAAGTTTGTGAACCCTTTAAAATTTTCTATATTTCTGCAAAAATATGACCTAACACATCATCAGATTTTCACTCAAGTTCTAAAAGTAGATAACGAGAAACCAGTTAAACAAATGAGACAAAAATATTATACTTGGTCATTTATTTATTAAGGAAAATGATCGAATATTACATATTTGTGAGTGGCAAAAGTATGTGAACCTCTAGGATTAGCAGTTAGTTTGAAGGTGAAATTCGAGTCCGGTGTTTTCAATCAATGGGATGACAATCAGGTGTGAGTGGCCACCCTGTGTTATTTAAAGAACAGGGATCTATCAAAGTCTGCTCTTCACATGTTTGTGGAGGTGTATCATGGCATGAACAAAGGAGATTTCTGAGGACCTCTGAAAAAGAGTTGTTGATGCTCATCAGGCTGGAAAAGGTTACAAAACCATCTCTAAAGAGTTTGGACTCCACCAATCCACAGTCAGACAGACTGTGTACAAATGGAGGAAATTCAAGACCACTGTTACCCTCCCCAGGAGTGGTCGACCAACAAAGATCACTCAAAGAGCAAGGCATGTAATAGTCGGCAAAGTCACAAAGGACCCCAGGCTAACTTCTAAGCAACTGAAGGCCTCTCTCACATTGGCAATAAAGATCTATCTATCTATCTATCTATCTATCTATCTATCTATCTATCTATCTATCTATCTATCTATCTATCTATCTATCTATCTATCTATCTATCTATCTATCTATCTATCTATCTATCTATCTATCTATCTATCTATCTATCTATCTATCTATCTATCTATCTATCTATCTATCTATCTATCTAATGTTCATGTTCATGAGTCCACCAACAGGAGAACACTGAACAACAATGGTGTGCATGGCAGGGTTGCAAGGAGAAAACCACTGCTCTCCAAAAAAACATTGCTGCTCGTCTGCAGTTTGCTAAAGATCACATGGACAAACCAGAAGGCTATTGGAAGAATGTTTTGTGGACGGATGAGACCAAAATAGAACTTTTTGGTTTAAATGAAAAGCATTATGTTTGTAGAAAGGAAAACACTGCATTCCAGCATAAGAACCTTATCCCATCTGTGAAACGTGGTGGTGGTAGTATCATGGTTTGGGCCTGTTTTGCTGCATATGGGCCAGGACGGCTTGCCTTCATTGATGGTACAATGAATTCTGAATTATATCAGAGAATTCTAAAGGAAAATGTCAGGACATCTGTCCATGAACTGAATCTCAAGAGAAGGTGGGTCATGCAGCAAGACAACAACCCTAAGTACACAAGTCGTTCTACCAAAGAATGGTTAAAGAAGAATAAAGTTAATGTTTTGGAATGGCCAAGTCAAAGTCTTGACCTTAATCCAATCGAAATGTTGTGGAAGGACCTGAAGCGAGCAGTTAATGTGAGGAAACCCACCAACATCCTAGAGTTGAAGCTGTCCTGTATGGAGGAATGGGCTAAAATTCCTCCAAGCCGGTGTGCAGGACTGATCAACAGTTACTGGAAACGTTTAGTTGCAGTTATTGCTGCAAAAGAGGGGTCACACCAGATACTAAAAACAAAGGTTCACATACTTTTGCCACTCACAAATATGTAATATTTGATCATTTTCCTTAATAATTAAATGACCAAGTATAATATTTTTGTCTCACTTGTTTGACTGGTTTCTCTTTATCTGGGTTTAGGGCTTGAGTGAAAATCTGATGATGTTTTAGGTCATATTTATGCAGAAATATAGAAAGGTTCACAAACTTATAGCGCCCAACCCGACACAGATTGGACACTGGAGGCAAGTATAAAAGTACAAAAGACTTTTATTTTCTTCAGCTGGAGGGCACGTCTTCCCTGTGAACCCCCCAGCCACAACACAGTCCCAAGTACAAAACCCACACTACTACACTCCTTTTCTCTTCCTCTCTTCCATCACCACTCCTCCACAAGCTTTGTCCTCCTCCTACCCGACTGGCTGCTGAGTGGTGGTTGCTGGCTCTTTTTATGGCCCACCTGGAAGTGCTCCAAGTGCTTGATCACCTGTTTCCGGTTGCACACCCGGGTGGGGCTGAAGATTAGATCAGCTGGGCTCATGGACCCATCCTGCACCCCCTGGCAGCCACCCCAGACCCCAACAGGGCTGAGGAGAACTCCATCTCCCATGAAGCACTGCGAGAGACTGAGGCACCGCTCCAACTCCAGGGGGGTGGCCATCCAGCATCCAGGGGGAGGTACTGCACCGTCTAGGGCTGCTCCCCCTGAATACACATTGAAGGGGCGTCCTAGCTGGGTCCACCACAATATATATATATATATATAAAACTAATATATATATATATATATATATATATATATATATATATATATATATATATATATATATATACTGTATATATATATTTATATATAAATAAACCTTTGGAAAATAGTATGCATGGTCAAACTTATTATTGTCAATATGTTTTAGTTCATTTGTGCATTGCCAGATTCAAACAAGGCACTGCAGTGAACATATCAACCTAACAGAGGAAGCATGTGAGTGTGCTGGTTGTGGAATGGGCACACAGTGCCATCAGGAATCCATGAGTATTCCTGGCATTCATCACTCTAACAGAGTATCAGGCATGTGAAGCTGAATAAGTTTTTTTCATAATATTATGCATCCTGAGACCTTGCAGGATCCCCCTAAAGCTGCTGGATATCATGGCCGATCTGTACACTGGTGCTGTGAGTGCTGTGCAGAGTGGAAGCACAACCTCTGTGTTTTTCCCAGTTGATTCTGGGGTTTGTCAGGGGTGTGTTCTTTCTCCAACTTTGTTCAATGCTTGCATGGACTGGGTGTTGGGCAAGGTCGTGGGGTCCAGCAGCTGTGGGGCATCAATTGGTGAAGAAAGATTCACTGATCTTGACTTTGCTGACGAAGTTGTGATCTTCATGGAGTCCATGGAGGATCTGATTAGTGCTCTCAAGAGACTGAGCGAGGGGTCTGAGCGTCTGGGCTCTCGAATGTCCTGAATAAAAACCAAGATCCAGCCCTTTAATGAACTCTTAGGCACAGCCATCAGCAGTGTGTCTGTCTGCGGAGAGAGTGTGTCAACCTCGTCGAGAGGTTTACTTACCTCAGCAGTGACATTCATGTCTCTGGTGACTCTTCCTATGAAGTCAATAGACAGATTGCATGGGTGGTCATGAGGTCACTGGAAAGGGGTGTGTAGTGCTCCTGATATCTTTGTAAAAGGACAAAAGTCCAAGTCTTTAGAGTCCTAGTGCTTCCTGTTTTGCTATATTGTTGCAAGACATGGACGCTGTTCAGTGACCTGAGACAACTTCAGTACTGTGTCTCTTCGGAGAATCCTTGGGTACCGCTGGTTTGACTTTGTGTCAAATGAGTGGTTACTCATGGAGTCTCGAATGAGGCACATTATCAGCATTATGAGGGAGCGTCAGTTACAGCACTATGGCCATGTGGCACGATTCCCCAATGGTGTTCCGGCTTGCAGGATTCTTATTATTGAGGACCCGAGTGGCTGGACCAGGCCAAGGGCATGCCCACCTAACATCTGGCTGTGGCAGACAGAGGGTCATTTCCAGAGTGTGGGACTGGACCGCGTGTCTGTCTGTGGGTTACCAACCAGGATCCCGAGCTGTTTTGTCGTGTGGTAGGTGTGGTAATGTGCTGTACCAGTGCATGCTCCCCAACCTGTCCTAACTGACCTACAGTATGCCTTATAGTGATGAACCCTTAAAATGGAACGTATCAGTGCTGTAGATTGTCTTAGTTACCGCAACATCATGCCATAAGTGGGCAGTACAAGTGTTTGGCACTTAAAAAGCAGGTAACATGCCTCCTAAATAAGGTGAATTCCAACTGTTCATTCATTTTAACCTCCATTGAAAAGTTCACACCTTTATTAGAAGTAAGCACTTCATCACAACAGTTGGCACAGTTTCTAAAGTGTCTTACAATGCCATCATGCGTCTGTGGCAATCCAGACATTCAACATTTTTAAAAAAGCAGACTTGTCTATGGACTGAGATCTTCTGCAGGACCCCAGGACTCTCCTGCGGGACCTCACAGAGGCCACCCTATGGGTAGTGGAAAATGGCTCAACCTTCAGCCCAAACATTTCCAGTATATGAGGCCATACACGCACAATTCCCTTGGTCAATACAACTCTGTTCCCCTTTTTAGGAATGTATTATATTTTCAGACCTGCAATTCTATTCAACATTATATTACATACAAAATTCATTTGTTCAGTTTAATGACACTAGAATGCAAAAAAAAAAATCCTACCTGCCTAACATCTTAATCTTCAATGCATTTTAAAATGATGACTGAGTTATCACAACAAAAAAATGAGATATTTGAAATTTTTCACTAAGTCAACATGAATATTTTGATGAATAAACTCAGTGCACAGCTTTACAGCACTGATGTTATTAAATTCAGCATGTATACTGAGATTATTAAATTCAGAGTGCAATTTCACATGCTTATTAAAGTCAGTGTGCATATGGAGATTAACTCAGTTGCATATCGTTACGGAAACCTGAATGCACACCGATGATATTAAATTCAGTGCTCAACTTTATATTGCTATAAAAATGTACTCTGCAGTATCATTCATTCATTCCTCCATTTTCCAGTTCATGAAGGAGAGGAGCCGAAGTCCACTTGGTCACTAGTCCATTTTATTTTGAAAGGCTGTGTTTGTGATTTCTTACAACAGTCTGTGGGCAGGTGATGTAGTGTTGACTCACGGTATCAAGAACTTTGGCTTAAAAGTCATCTCAGTCATTCTATATATAAGTCTTCTCTCCTCTTTCTTTAGCAATCTTCTCATATCAAGAAAGACATTCTCACATCTATCTACACATATGTCACCATATGACAAGGAACAAGCTTTGAGAGGCCATCCTAGGGTCCACTCTTAACCATTCAAGGTCAACTTGGAACCACTAATCCGTCTAACCAGCACATCTTTGGAAGAAAACCAAAGTGGACACTAGAAGAAAGTGTAGCTCCATGCAGACAGTGACTGGAAGCATCGTTTGAATTCAGGATGCTGGGTCCTTGAGGCAGGAGTGTTATATCCCAAAGTTCGTCCATTTTGTAACCCATTATCCATTCCACTGGTGTACAGTGGTAACATGGGGCAGAAAGTGGAAACTAGCAATTTATGGGCTGCCAATTCATTTCATGGCACAAGCTTAGTCACAGAGTTGCCAATTATCCTGTGGAATATGTGAGGAAAACAGAAGACCCTTGAGAAAAATATATGCAGACATGGAGACAATGTGCAAATTCCACATAGACAGTGACTGAGCTGGGATTTGAGTTACAACTGTGAGGCACCACCTGGACTGGTGCCTTCTCTAAGTTTGATTACCGCCCCGTGTCAAATTTTGCCTCCAGCTCCCCACAACAATCAAATTAGAACTAAACAGGTTCAGAAAACTGATTGATGGATGAATTAATGTCAGAAGGCATTTCCATAACATGGCTATCTACATCTTACAACATGTCTTTTGGCTCATGGAAGGCATAGAGTTTGTTATTCTCCAACATTCTGCACTTTTGGCATGTGCTTTTAAATATGAACAGAAGAAGCAGAGCATTTCATAAGAAATCCTAATCAATTACAATCTGCAGATAATGTAAGGTAATTTTATAACCCACTTAATCAGGGGCGCTGAAGCCCATGCCAGCTTTCATAGGGCACAAGGCAGGACAAAAAACAGACGGTGTGCCAATTCATTGCAGGGAAAACACACACACACACACACTCAAAGGCCAATTTATCATCATCAATATACCTAATCTGCATGTCTTTGGCCTCTGGGAGGAAACCCACCCTGGCACAGAGAGACCATGCAGACTTTAGAAACGGAGGACCTGGGATGCGAACCCTGTGGTCTCCTTACTACGAGGCAGCAGCACCACCACTGCGTCACCCCTCTGCAGAATATGTTAATAGTTAAATGTTGTTACTGACTGTGTGGGGCTTACATGTTCTTCTGGTGCTAACCTTTGTCTGTTTTCTCCCACATCCCAGAGATGTACAGGTCAGGTTCATTAAATGAACACAGTGTTGATGTATATATGTGTGCGCTTCCTGTGAAAGACTGGTGTCCGATCTGTGGTTAGTTTCTATCGAGCATCTGTCAGGCTACCTATGACCCAGCTTTGGACCATGCAAGGTCATTAATTGGAAGTTTAATTATTTATTTAAATAATATTTATTCATCATATGGCATGCAAATACTACAGAATAAAAATTAAATAAAAAATCCCAGTTTTCCCCATTTCACACTAAGTCCCTTAATTCATCGAATTGTTGCCACTGCCGCATCATAGATGTCATTCACCTGGCCCTGGAATGCTCTCTGGCTGCATGGTCGCTGATGATATGTGTCATGCAATGGGTGCCTGCAGCTTTGCTATCTTTTGTCTCCAAAAACATTGATAGTACCAAAGATGGAATAGTGCAATGAGGACACAAGCATCAATATTGGTGTAAAGTTCATAGCGCAGTTTATTCCATACAATCAAAAAAGAAAGTGTGGTGCACCACAATAAGTAAGAAATTCATAAAAACAATGACACACAGGAGTTAAAACTCATAAATAAATAAATCCATAAGAATGAGTTAAAATCGAGTTGCTCTCTCTCTCTCAGAGCCCCAGTACGTCCCTCTCTTCCATCTCCTCTGCAGCCGTGTTGCTGTAAAGTGTGGACATACATCATCAGCTTTCATCCCTGTCACCTCAGCCACTGACACCCTAAGCCCGTCCCTGTCATCCCCTTGCCATCCATCTGCATTGATGAGATGACCTTTGAAGCCTTTGGTCATTCCTGCTGCTTCCAATGCTCAGTAAGAGTGACCCACTCTGGAGTACAGTGCCTCTTGCTACCTGATGGGCCACCCGACCATCTTGCCTCCTGTCCACCACACCTGCTTGATCTCCTGCTTTCTATCTTTGATTACTCAAAACTTCCTTCCTTGATTTTTTGTTTCTTTCATTTTTTTTCCTTCCTCAGATTCTTTCTTTACTTTTTGGGTGACCCGAGGAGTGTCAATAAGGAATGGGTGGGTTGGTCGCGTTTGTAGATGAACAAGCAATCCACTAATTTCTCCACTGAACACCCATGTCCATATGGCTTTCCACCAGCGCACACCCACACCCCACCTCCAAATACTCACACTGTTTTTATAACAAATGATAATAATAATAACTAGGGAGTTCCGCCCCCTGTTCGCTTTGCTCTCCAATCCCCAGGGGTGGGTGCTGGGTGCTCAGCCACCTGAAGGCTGTCACAGCACCCCTCTGTTAGAGAAAACAATTATATTTAAAGAGGTGGTATATAGAAGAATATGTGGGGTGTGGGAGAATGACGGCTTGGTCCTTAGTTATTATAGATAGAAAATCAGTTACTTGAGTATTTCACTACAGCTTTCTATTTTAAATACTAATCGTCTTATATAATACACTACTGTGGCTGTCTGTTTATCTGTCCAGGATTCTAAATTACCTGTAGCTCGCAAACCGTTTGAACTATTGACCTGAAATTTGGTACACATATACTATGTAACACCTACTATCCGCTTTCAGGGTGATGATTGACCTACAAGGTTATTCCTCTTTTTATTTTTATTTTATTTTATTTTTTTGTTGAAACAACTCTCGACAGGTGCCAGCAGAGCGGCCGTGCGGCACATGCATACGAGCGCCGTTCTCATCCCTACCACCTTCGTCGTCCTTACCTCTTCATATCTTAACTCATTCTTGAGGCAGATTGAAAACTTAATTGCCAGCTTAAGTAAAAAATTAAGGAAAATGTACAAAGTAATTGCAACACAAACACTGACTTAATCAGTTTTAACACGAAAATATGTAGACGAAAGAAGAGAAGAAGTGGGCAGCTAGGGTGGAGAAAAGAAGAGCTGCTCAGGAAGCAGAAAGTGCATCAACCTCTGAGCAAACGAATGCTAAACGTACAGAGAAAGAGGATGAAAACTAGGAATGCTTAAGTTATCTTGCAGTGCGTCATTACTGGTAAATAATAAAACATAGTAAAAAGTAAAAGTTAAAAAGTAAAATGTAATAAAAACTTTAAAATATTAAATTACATTAATGCCTCATCAAAAACAATATTATGAATTACTTTATCCTCTAACTTATATCCAATAAATGTTGTTTTTTTATTTTTCTGTTCACATATTGTTCGGGATATTTTTCTCTTTCTCGTTTATTGGACAATTTTCTTTGTTCTTGATTTTTATTATATGCAGCTGTTTTTTGTTTATTTAATTTTTTTCAACATTCATTATCAACTCTTGCCACTGTTTTTCTATCGTGATCTAAAATTCAACTTTTTGGAATAGATCATTTACTTTTCTACCTTGCCATTATAACCAACCGCACTGAAGGAGTTAGCAGCATTGAAACTCTCTCAGGGTGGCAAGGAGAGAGGATGTAGAGGTAATGATTGGGCGAGCGGTGTGGAAGAGAGTGGTCAAGACTGAATAATGCGGACACAACGGAAAATCTTTACCTTGCTCCATGGACCCCTGGCGCACTCTACTGTCATATGCTGGATACTGGTTGGCTGTGCCACAACCATAGTCTGGGGATGGGAGATTCTTTACAACAGCCTGTGCCAGCGTGGAAGTGGCTAAGGGTGCCCAGATATTCTTGGGAAATTCAAAAACTGGGGAAATCGTCTCTGACAGCATAATGTTGTAAATATATGAGGTGGTATAAGCTACCCGGGATTTTTTCCATTGAACCAAATTGTCAAAAAATGTGTTTGTTTCAGTTTGGATTGGTTTAAGGCAGTCGGAAAATGGATATCACTGTGGATGTGGAGTGTGTGATTATCCAGGATTTTCTTTTATTCGTCATCTGCCATAGGTATCTTAACATTTCCACCCACTTCCAGGTAGTTTCACTGATGATTAAATCTTAGTCTAGTGGAGGATGCCCCATGTAAAGATGGCTTTTGCACTGTACCCTTACACTTCTGAGAAATGTCTGCTCTCCTTTAGACCTTGTAAAAAAAGAAGTTGAGCTTGGACTGAGTGCAATTCTCAGTGTTTCATGTTTGTGTAAGCTGTTGCAGTGTCAAAATTATCTTGTGCTGCTTGAAATGTATAAAAAAATGTATTGTATACACAGAATGTGTATTAATTTATCAAGAATGATAAAAATGGTCCAAGATTTTTTTGAGAAATCCACTTATTGATTGTTTCATCCCAAGTTTTCCACTTCAGAGAAGCCAGAGCTTATCACAACCATATTGACTTCAAGGCAGGAAACAGCCCTGGAGGGGATGCCAGTCCATCACAGAGCAATTTCACACACACACATCAACAGTAATCAGTTTAAAGTGTTTAAATGACCGTACACATATATGTAAAGAAAACACAAAAGTGTGACTAGACTAATGATCAAACACTGGACCTATGCAGCAGCAGCATTAACCACAGCACCACCATGCCATTCTGGCTTTGGAAGTTTGGAGTTCAATGCCAAACCAGTTCCATTAAGTAGTAATTATGTGGCATGACGCTACAATATACATAGAAGACGTCAACTCCTTTTGAAGGCAGATATGCACCCACAGGGCACTGAATGATGTTGTGTCAGTGGGCAGAGGGACATCATGATAGGTACTGTCAAGCACAACCTGACATTAAACCAGAAATCCGCATTCCTGCAGTGCTTTAATAGCTCAAACTGCATAATGACATCACAGTACTGAAGCTCTTGGCATCTGAAGTCGTGAGCTGGCAATTTTGTCAAATAAGCGGCGTGTCTAAACAAAGATAAAAACAACATGTTACAAACAGACACTTAAAAAGCATCAGGAGTGAAGAATACCTTTAGAAAGCGGGCAAAAAGAAAATGCCGCCGCTTTAAAGCGAGACAAAGTGCCCCCCGAAGAAGCTCCACTTTCCAAGGCTCTCCAGAGAAATGATTGCAGTCAGCCTACAACAATACCTGCATGACAGAGATGGAAGAATGCCAACAATTATCTTTTCAATCATCAGCTATACACACATTTAAATTTGCTGCACCGCATTGTAATGTGAAAATTTGGCAGCAGATCAAGGATGGAATGAACTTTTATTTCAGGCTCAAAAGAGCTAAAAGCTTGACAAGATACCATTTATCACATTTTTTTAACATCTCAAAGGAAATAAAGCATAAAACTAGCTTTTCAACTGTAATGGAAGACATTGAAGTAAAGAATAGCATTTTATCTTGATTTCAGGGGCTCCAGAATCACGTGTTACATATGTGGGACAGGTAGACTTTGAAGAGCTAGTGATGTTTTAAACCAAATAGTTCTCACCTTCCCAGTTCCTGGACTCTTCTTTTCATTTAAGGCTGTTGTGGAGTCAGAGGCTATCCCAGCAACACAGAGCTGTCGGGTAGACCACAGTTAGTGTGACTCAAGGACAGTGTTTCTGATATGGATGTGAGGAGCACTGGAGCACCACAAGGAACAGTCCTGCCTCTTTTCCTCTTCACTCTGCACACCTCAAACTGTAAGTATAACACCAGGTCATGTCACTTGCAGAAATTCTCAGATAATTCTGCACTTATGGGGTGTATTGATAAAGGGGATGAGAGAGTATAGAAGTCAGGTGGTTTGCTTCTAGGTGTAAAGAGAATTGTCTGCAAATTAGTTTCTTTTTCAGTGTCTTTATGTTCCCTGAGTTTTGGGGTTGGGACCCCAAGAGGTCAATTTACCTTTTCCATTACTTCTAGATACTGCCCTCAGCCCCATATAAGAAGACTGGGCAGTGAGTTCAATGTCGTCCATTGTTGACTGTAGTTTGGAGTTGATTTTTGTAAGTATTGCTTTTTCTTCAATGTTCAGTATCAATAAGTGGGGTGAGATTGAATACAGATGTCATGAAGAGAACTTTGTTTCTGAGTGCAGAAAGAATTGTCTGCAACTTAACACCAGCAAAACCAAAGAACTGGTTACTGAATTTTTGTCACACCAAAGAGCCTCTATGTCCGGTCACTAGGGAGTGGGTGTAGATGTGGTCCACTCCTACAAGTATCTGGGGGTCCACATCAGTGATAGGCTGGACTGGTCTCAGAACACAGAGGAATTATATAAGAAGGGGCAGAGCAGGCTCTTTTTCCTTTGGAGACTGTGTTCCTTTAATGTGAAACGTGACATCCTTCTATAGCTCTGTGATGGCCAGTGTGGTGCGCTGGGCTGGTAACATCACTTCAAGAGTAGCCCACTGAATTAATAAGTTAATTTGAAGGACAGGCTTAGTTATGGGACACACTCTGGACACCCTGGAGGTTGTAGCAAAGGAGAGAATTAAAACACAACTGAGTGTCATCATTACAGCATATGCCTTTGCAAGTCATGAATCCATGGCTATTTAAAATAGATTCCAGTAAATAATGATGTATTCTTCTCCAAAGATCTGTCTTTATTAGATTCATTTGAGAAAAGGTTCTCTTTATAAATGTGTTACTGAATGGTAATGTCAATATAAACCAGGTGAAGCTACCAAGCTCTTGAAAATCATATTCTTCTGCTGCGTGTAGGTGAGTGGCAGAGTCCTTCCAGAATCGTTCAACATCAATGTCATTGACATTTGGCCAATGCACCAAACCGATTTTATTTCACTGTTGTTCAAGCAGTCTGAGATTTCTATGATAAAGAGAAATGAATGAAAGTCACCCTAATTGTGGTTTGTTATGTCCAAGTACTTTAGACGGAGCAAGATCTGTGAGTGACTCATTTCCTTTATCAGTTCAAGCAGAAACATACGGCACTGGCGTGTAATTTCTTCAAAGGCTAATGTACCTTTCATATTGGAGTCTGCCACTAGAATATTAAATTCATGTCCAAAAATAACATATCCAAGTGGCAAATAGTTAGCTTCATTATCAACGTCATATGCAAGAGTTAATGACCATGCAGTGGCATTAACTGGAAACATTACAAATTGAAGGATACTTCAATATAGACTGATGAATTTGTCTAGTAATTTAAAAGTACAGACATCATCCAGCTCAAACAGTTTACTCATTCTGTTCAGTTCTTACAGTATCGGCTCCAAAAATACAAGATATAATTTATTTGCAGTAGTATACATTTGGTATAACAAATTTGCTGTGTATATCCTCTCTTCATCTTTTGCAAACTGAAAATGAAGTTTCAGCTAATCATACAGATCAAGTATACTCTGGATACATGGCACGATTGAAATCCAGCAGTTTGTGGTTAGCTTCATAACGTCCTGTCTAACAACATTGCACGTTGCTTTGACTGAACCAATTGTAGGCTTCTGCTGCCATAAATTCAGCATGATATGGTAAATCTTTAGCACATATGGCAAACAGAGTTGAATAGAGTGGCATATACACTTGACTTCAATGATTTTTGGCATTATATTTCTCATCCTTGTGATGACAGAATTATTAAGCATTGAATGCATTTGATAATGCATGGCACCACAGGAGAGGCTGGGCATCAAATGAATAGAAGGGTTCAGTGTTTGGTGTGGAGATGAGTGCAATATTGGCTCAAACAAATAAAGTAGAAGATTATGGTGCAAGGAATCTTATTAAAATTGACTGATGTTACGAGTGGTGTTCCACAGGGGTCAGTGCCAGGGCCATTGCTATTTTTTAATATACAGGGTGAGTCAAAATGATGTTAACATTTGAATTGCGGAAACAATTAATTCACAAAATATACTTCATATGTGCAAGATGATTTACAGGAATGTCTCAACCTATTCCACGTTATGTTCAACACACAAAAACCAATGAGCAACAGTAACATTGAAAGCCCGGACACACATTTTGCAGGGAATAGATGAAACCACAGTCCGTATTCTGTTCTTCAGGTCATTGATATCATGAACTTTCCTGCTATACACACGCACTCCTTCACCATATCCCATAACCAGAAATCACAGGGTGTAAAATCAGAGAGCGTGGAGGCCACGGCAATGGTCCATGTCAATCTATCCATTGACTTTGAAAGGTGTGGTCGAGATAAAAATAATCCATTAGTGTTAACAAAATTTTGTCTCACCCCGTAAATAAATGACTTGGACAGGAATATAATAAACAAGTTGGCCAAATTTGCAAGGTGCATTGGCAGGTAATCTAGAATGGACAGCATACAGGCTTGAGCAGATTTGTGGCAAATGAAATTTAATGTAACTAATGTAAAGCATTATACTGTAAGTAAGACATTAGATTTGAATACACAATGGGATGTCTGAAAACTGAAAGTACACCTTATGAGAAGGATTTAGGAGTTCTAGTGGACTATCATCCTATCAACCTCCAGGCAGTGTTCAGAAGCCATTAAGAAGGCTAACAAAATGTTAAGTTATATAGCGCCCTGATGTGTGGAGTACAAGTCCAAGGAGGTTTTGCTTAAGCTTTATAATGAACTGGTTGACCTCATTTGGTGTACTGTGTACCGTTTTGGTTTCTGGGATACAAAAAGGACATAGAAAACTTCCAGAGAAGAGCAACTAGGCTGATTCCAGGGCTACAGAGGATGAATTTTGAGGAAAGATTGAAAGAGCTGAGACTTTTTAGTTTAAGCAAAAGGAG
Source organism: Erpetoichthys calabaricus (assembly GCF_900747795.2). Classification (NCBI taxonomy): domain Eukaryota; kingdom Metazoa; phylum Chordata; class Cladistia; order Polypteriformes; family Polypteridae; genus Erpetoichthys; species Erpetoichthys calabaricus. Next base: position 46,460,346 of record NC_041405.2, read on the forward strand.
ATTAAGAGGAGATATGACTGAAGTGTTTAAATAATGAAGGGAATTAGTACTGTGGATCAAGACTGTTTGAGAGTTCAGCAAGAACACAGGGACACAGTTGGAAACATGTCAAAGGTAAATTTCACACAAACAGTAGAAGGTTTTTCTTAATCCACAGAACCAAAGATACACAGAATAAGTTACCAAGTAGTGTGGTAGGCAGAATAACTTTAAGGACCTTCAAAACTAGACTTGATGTTATTTTGGAAAAATTAAGCGGATAGGACTGGTAAGCTTTGTTGAGCTGAATGGTCTGTTCTCATCTTGAATGTTCTAATTACTTTCACATATAATGTTATATCCATCCGTTGCCAATCCAATGCACAATACAAGTGACAAAAATATTTCTCTCCAAGAAATTCTTGATAGCAGTGAAAATGCCATCAGCAGTTTCCGTACTCTAGTGATAAAATTCCAAGGAAAGACGTTTTTTACACCCAGCAGAACTCTACCGTACAAAAATACAAAGTTGTTTCTCCATGGAGATGTTTGTGCTTTCATCTATGAGAAGTGAGCATATGTTGTCCTGTAAATCAAGTATCACATGGACTGACGGACTTCGAAGATGCTTTATTAGCGCTGTTTATATTGTCAGATATGTCTTTAAATAGTTCACCATGGCGATTGATAGTGTTGAGGTGTTGAGACTGCTGTGACAAGCAATGTATGCAGCTAACTTCAGCTCGGCAGCCTTGGCAGTATTTGTGATTTTTTCTGAGCATACCCAGCATCAAGGAGATTCCACACTTTTGAAAGTGGAGTGGCATTGCGGAGGTGTTTACTGGTGGACCAATGCAGTATTAAATCTGAGTGCCCAAATTGCTCATTTACCGTATTTGCAATATGCTCATGTACAGTTGCCTGGCACAGCTCGATATACAGTCTTTAAGCTGGTCTTCCTTTTCCCATCTTCACAGTAACAGTTACTATATTTCGCCCACTTTCCCATAATGTCAAAATAAATTCTCATATATTGTTAGAACACTAAATATGGTTCAGAGAATGCTCGACTCTTGTCTGGAGATGCCAAAATTACATGCGTGGATGTGCACAGCAAGTCAGGCAATTTCGTACTGAGGAAGCATAGCTGTCTGTATTGCACCTGAAGCTCAGAATCAACGGTAAGGACCCCTAGCAGTGAGCTGTGGAAGCTACTGTAAATACATTCACACTATGTTGATTGATTTATCCTGATTGTTATTGAAATGGCCTTAAATATGGCTTTTTTTTCCAAACTAGCAAAGAAATTGCACCTACAGCAGACGATTTTCTCCTGCGATCAGCCATCGAAAGTAGCCCATGAATCTAGCAACCCTGGCTGTCCCATCGTAGTATACAACCACAAGCAACAACAGGACCACCAGCGCAAGAAGAAAGACACAATATGAGCAGGTCACACTGCATCCTCAGTGCATCTAGGGCTAATACAGTGGAGCATTTAAAAAAACTGCTAAAAACGCATTATTTTAATATGGCTTTCTTATAGCTTCATTTTAGTTTAACCCTAATATTCTGTAAATGCATTCAATTACCATTTTTATCATGGCTCCACAATCCGTACTAACCCCTACTTTCTCTGCTGTTCTTTTTCTGGTTTTCTGTGGTGGCGATCTGCGGCACCACCACCCGAACAAAGCACCGTGCTGTCCCTTCATGGATGGACCGAAGGCCAGATGTCTACATGATCATTATTGTCTAATTCTTTCACGTGAAGTCTGAAAACCATGAGGACTGATTTAGGTCATTTATGTTAGGTAGAATGCTCAGTTGGGGCTGGGTGGCCTCGTGGCCTTGGAACCCCTGAAGATTTTTTTTTTTTTTTTTTGTCTAGCCCTTTGAAGTTTCTTTTTTGTTTGTTTTTTCTGTCCTCCTGGCCATCAGGATTCTTTGTTACTTAGTATTTCCTAATCTTATTTTTATATTTTTCTTTTTCCTTTCTTCATCTTGTAAAGCACTTTGAGCTACATAATTTATATTTATAATTATACGTCTGTCTAATCACATGATTGTACTAAACCTTGGCCACCCCAAAACCTCCTATCTGATGCAAATAAGAAAAAAATATGAGTGCAGTGCAGAGATGGAGAATATTGTTTTAAACTAAATTAACAAATTGGCCATTTATGTGGAAGGAGCTGCAGTGTGGTCAATGTGGAACACAGAATAAATTAAAAAAACAACACAGATTTTTAACATACATATGCAAAATTATTGTGACACTATTTTTTATGTTATAATATTTATAAAATAATAGAAAATTTAAATATTATTTAATCAGCGCCTGCAATGGTGAATTTTAAATCATAGTATTAGGAAAGTCTGGTGTGAACAAGACAACATCATGAAAGACTTCTATTTGATTTTATATTCTCTAATGTATCTAAACTATTTTATGTTTTATTTTACAAGGAGACCAACTTTCAGAAATGTGAATTGGAGTTAGCATTAGCTGACAAACCATGAACAGACGTTTAGTCAGGACTAAAACCTGATTTTGTCCATGTTAGACCCTCACACATTCATTTTTGTAAAGGTTCGGCCAAGGGCGGCATCTGCAATGGGGCAGCAAAGCCAGTCAGAGGATGGAGAACAAAGCAGCTGCAGAAGTGTCAGAGAGCTGGGAAGACAGAACAACATCTGCACAGCTTGTGCCTTCATGGCATTGAGTTTTGATACCAGAGATTCCCAGTGGCTACAGGATTTCCTCCAAACCAGCATTATTTAATTGGACAACCATTAGTAAGAAAGTGGCTATTTCCAAGATTCTATTCTTTTTGGTATCAATCCAGAAATTACAAAATGGCTATGCTAAATTTGTGTTAGACACCTAAAAAATAATTTTTATACTTCAGAATTATTTTGTTCTTTTTAATGTTCTGGTTATTTAAGCCACTGTTTACTAATAAGGACACATGTGGATAGCATTGACATGGTTTGCCAGTCCTTTGCCAGTCGTTGTTCGCTTGGGGATCTGCTCTGCTTATCATCATTTCTCAGCATTTTGATACAAAATGTGCAAACCCACTGAGTTAAAAAGAAAATAACCAAACAAAGATAAGCATTTCAAGATGTTACTTAATTGTGCATACATATAACTGACATGAATGCACTTTGCTTAATGCAAAACAAGAAGGAATTAAAGGCAAATAATTAGACAGTGAGATCAATACAAGGTGGAATACTAGTTGAAACAAGAACCTGCAGGTACAGGGTGGGGTGAGAACCTGAAAACCAGTGCACTACACTACTTATAAATCACTAGGGATTATTATGTGCACATACACTGACAGATGAGATTAGACAGGAGTCCCCGTGGACTATGATGTTTGCTGATGACATTGTGATCTGTAGTGATAGTAGGGAGCAGGTTGAGGAGACCCTGGAGAGGTGGAGATATACTCTAGAGAGGAGAGGAATGAAGGTCAGTAGGAACAAGACAGAATACGTGTGTGTAAATGAGAGGGAGGTCAGAGGAATGGTGAGGATGCAAGGAGTAGAGTTGGTGAAGGTGGATGAATTTAAATACTTGGGATCAACAGTACAGATTAATGGGGATTGTGGAAGAGAAGTGAAAAAGAGAGTGCAGGCAGGGTGGAATGGGAGGAGAAGAGTGTCAGGAGTGATTTGTGACAGACAGTTATCAGCAAGAGTGAAAGGGAAGGTCTACAGGACGGTAGTGAGACCAGCTATGTTATATGGGTTGGAGATGGTGGCACTAACCAGAAAGCAGGAGACAGAGCTGGAGGTAGCAGAGTTAAAGATGCTAAGATTTGCACTGGGTGTGACGAGGATGGACAGGATTAGAAATGAGTATATTAGAGGGTCAGCTCAAGTTGGACGGTTGGGAGACAAAGTCAAAGAGGCGAGATTGTGTTGGTTTGGACATGTGCAGAGGAGAGATGCTGGGTATATTGGGAGAAGGATGCTAAGGATAGAGCTGCCAGGGAAGAGAAAAAGAGGAAGGCCTAAAAGAAGGTTTATGAATGTGGTGAGAGAGGACATGCAGGTGATGGACGTAACAGAGCAAGATGCAGAGGACAGAAAGATATGGAAGAAGATGATCCACTGTGGCAACCCCTAACAGGAGCAGCTGAAAGAAGAAGAAGAAGTCCATCACAGAAAAACGTCAATGAGGAGCTCTCTTCATCAAGGTGACCTTTGGTGTAAAACAGACGGTGTCTATAGTGCAACAAGAAGGAGTCAACAGTCTAAACACTTATGCCCTTTGAAAGTGATATCACAACAATTGGAGTTAGGAATCATAAATGAGTTTGCTGCAAAGAACACCACAATAAAAAGCTTATGAAGGTAGGCACATAGATTTTGCTTTTATCTTATTTTGTGTTGTCCATTCACATGTGGTTTGGTGGATGTTGTTGTTTGAGTGGCTAGGCAGAAGTAGCCCACTGTAGGGACTCATGGAAGTATCCTGGTTGCTCATATTTTGTTTTTTGCAACGGATTGACATTCCTTGGCTTTTCAGTCACTGCTGCTGATATTATATGGTTGGTCTAAAGGCCAGATTGGTAATTCATGGTGTACATTTCTATTGTCCCTAATGTATTGCTACAACCCCAATTCCAATGAAGTTGGGACTTTGTGTAAAACGTAAATAAAAACAGAATACAATGATTTGCAAATCCTTTTCAACCTATATTCAATTGAATACACTACGACGGCAAGATATCGAATGTTCAAACTGATAAACTTTATTGTTGTTTTGCAAATCTTCACTCATTTTGAATTTGATGTGTGCAGCACGTTCCAAAAAAGCTGGGACAGGGGCAACAAAAGACTGGGAAAGTTGAGGAATGTTCAAAAAACACCTGTTTTGAACATTCCACAGCTGAACAGGTTAATTGGAAACAGATGTTTGTCATGATTGGGTATAAAAGGAGCATCCCCAAAAAGCTCAGTCATTCACAAGAAAGGATGGGGTGAGGTTCACCACTTTGTGAACAACTGCGTGGGCAAATAGTCTAACAGTTTAAGAACAACGTTTCTCAACGTACAATTGCAAGGAATCTAGGGATTTCATCATCTACTGTCCATAATGTCATGAAAAGATTCAGAGAATCTGGAGAAATCTCTGCACGTAAGCGGCAAGGCCGAATACCAACACTGGATGCCCGTGACCTTCGATCCCTCAGGCGGCACTGCATTAAAAACCGACATCATTCTGTAAAGGATATTACCACGTGGGCTCAGGAATACTTCAGAAAACCATTGTCAGTTAACACAGTTCGTCGCTACATCTACAAGTGCAAGTTAAAACTCTACCATGCAAAGCGAAAGTCATATATCAACAACACCCAGAAACGCCTCTGGCTTCTCTGGGCCCGAGCTCATCTGAGATGGACTGACGCAAAGTGGAAAAGTGTGCTGTGGTCTGACGAGTCCACATTTCAAATTGTTTTTGGAAATCATGGACATCGTGTCCTCCGGGCCAAAGAGGAAAAGGACCATCCGGATTGTTATCAGCGCAAAGTTCAAAAGCCAGCATCTGTGATGGTATGGGGGTGTGTTAGTGCCCATGGCATGGGTAACTTGCACATCTGTGAAAGCACCATTAATGCTGAAAGATACATATAGGTTTTGGAGCAACATATGCTGCCATCCAAGCGACGTCTTTTTCAGGGACGTCCCTGCTTATTTCAGCAGGACAATGCGAAGCCACATTCTGCATGTGTTACAACAGCGTGGCTTTGTAGTAAAAGAGTGCGGGTACTGGACTGGCCTGCCTGCAGTACAGACCTGTTTCCCACTGAAAATGTGTGGCGCATTATGAAGAGCAAAATACGACAACGGAGACCCCGGACTGTTGAGCAACTGAAGTTGTACATCAAGCAAGAATTGGAAAGAATTCCACCTACACAGCTTCAACAATTAGTGTCCTCAGTTCCCAAACGCTTATTGAGTGTTGTTAAAAGGAAAGGTGATATAACACAGTGGTAAACAAGCCCCTGTCCCAGCTTTTTTGGAACGTGTTGCAGGCATCAAATTCAAAATGAGTGAAGATTTGCAAAACAACAATAAAGTTTATCAGTTTGAACATTCAATATCTTGTCTTTGTAGTGTATTCAATTGAATAGCAGTTGAAAAGGATTTGCAAATCATTGTATTCTGTTTTTATTTACGTTTTACACAACGTCCCAACTTCATTGGAATTGGGGTTGTACATTAGTAATTTAAAATAATGTCATATGCATCAAGTCCCATACTGCGATTTGAATTTTATGCTTGCAATAGGTCATTTTATGAAGGTGTAAAGCGCAGAGAGGTGGAGCAGTTTTGTTAACAGGTAGGTCATTGGGGGGTTGTGGTTGGCCTAAGCCTAGCCATAGTTATTCCACCCCGGAAGCAAAATTCAACTACAGAGAAGATGAAGAAAGAGAGTTTACAATTTTTTGTCCAAAAATACTATACATGCACTAAAATTTAAAAAAATATAAAGAAAGACCTTATGTTTGATAAACTCATAAGTTAAAAAAAAAGAATTTTTACATTTAAAGAAGCATCCTCTTTAATAAAATCCCTGTGTGTGTCCAGGTGTCCATGTGTGTGTGTCTTATGGTGAAGTGCGCATGCGCGGGGCACGGTGCGATGCGCAATATTACTGTCAGAGAAAGTTACAGGCGTTTTATGGAAATACAAACCAGTATTACTGCGAGAGGAAATTAAAGGTACACAATACAGTGACGCATATTACAGCCACATACAAGCCAGTATTACTGTCACAGAAAATTAAAGACACACAGTACACGGCGGCAGCCCACGAAGAACGGTCAGCTCAGCAAGTAAACCAACAAAAGAAAGGCTGAAAGACAAAGAAAAATACGACCAACATAAAGAATGAGGTCAAGGTCCCTTGCCATTTAATACAGACTCTTCCTACTAATGTTTATGCACTACTGTTCTAGCACCCGTTATTGTAATGGGCTTAATGACTAGTTGTTATATAAATGGCAATGAATGGGAGTTACTCATGGCCATCTTAACAGCATTATAGGCCCCTAGGCAAAGCAGAGCACTGAGGCCCCTGTTTTGATAGCAAAACAGAAACATATATATGCATTAGAAACATTGTGGGCCCCCATTGATCCTGAGGCCCCCAGCCAGTGTCCATTGTGAAATGAATAGACTTGAAACACTTTAAAAGATTTGTTGCAGCCACCCATATATTATTCCTGGCTGCAAAAGGCTTTTAAATAGCACAGAGATGTTCTCAGTACGGAGTCCAAAACAGAACTGCCGAGGGTTTGCAAAGATGGCCGCTTTAAGGGCTGAGACAGGAAGTGATGTAAGGGAACTGGAAGTGATGTTCTTCTGATGTCAGTTTGTGTGCCGGAAGTGACATTCTTCTGGGCACCGGAACCGGAAATGATGTCATCTGCTCTGAATCAGACAGATTTTCCTGCGGCTGGTCTGCAGAGATAACAGGAGAAGGTTTAGTGCACCCTGCCAGGCCCTGGCCTGGCGTGGAATTACCTTTGCTTGGTCCTCCTATTCGCATGTGTGTGACACCATACATTAAGTTGGCCCTGCTTTACTTAAGTCAATATATGGCCCTCTAATAAACAGGATATCCAGTTAAAGGCAATGAAAATTTTAGCAGTACAAGAACAGAAGGAATTTTGTTCCTTGGCAATTAAGAAAAGTGCATTAATGTTAGTTATATGTATGACAATTATATGTAATAAAAAGGTTAGCAATGAGTTTGGGAAGGAGCCAAGATACACCAACAGTCCTTGTGGGAATGGAAATTAGCCAAATTTAAATCCAGTAACGTTTTATTGACACAAGCATATGGTTTAATACCAAAACAATAATAATGATAAAGCATAAACATACATATCTTTTTGTAATAGTGTTACAGTTTAGGATATGACCGTGTTCACTCTTTAAAGTGTTATTCAGTCTGAGGCAGTCACTTAGATTCTGACAGCAGCCATGTGACGATGCAAAGCTCTAGTCAACAAGATCCATGGCTTGATCCATTTCTCCTTTAACAGAAGATAAAGTGTGACTCAGTATGTGCAGATACTCCTCAGTGGCATAAGTAATCTGGCTTGAGGGTTCATATAGTCCAAGTTAGTACATCTACGCCCCATGGTCCACATTTATAAAGAACAAAGCCAACATTTTTGTCCTTTTAACAGAACTGAACATACAGTAGTATAAGTGCCCAATTAAAGACAAATGGGGTGTTTGCAGTACTTAATGGAAGCATCCCATCATTTTGCCCTTTGGTGATGCCCTTCCAACAGCTCAAAAAGAGCAACATTTAAAAAAAAATATAATCAATAAAACCGGTGTGTTTGTTTTGACCTACTCTCATCTGAGTCATTTTTCCACAGAATGAAATTACGGTACTCGTAGCAAAACTTTTCACTACAGTAAATATGAAATAATGACAGAGCAGAAGTGGATGAAAGCAGGGAAGCATACTTCAAATGATTTTGTAGACCTTTTGAATTGCCACAATTTTTATTTGAAATATTTTTTTTTAGTGTAGAAATTTTTGTTGAATAAGACGGAAGTTCCTCTGAAGTGATTTTGTTCTCAGTCAATCAATACATCTATAGCACATCCAGGCTGCAAAATGACTTACAAAGTGCTGCATGGAGTTAATATTATTAGAAAATTAAACTTGACTGATAGTTTAGAGTCATCAATTAGCCTTGCATGTATACCTTTTAGATGCAGAAAGAAACTGGAAACTTTATGAAAGTGCATGCAGACATGGGCAGATCACGAAAACTCCATACAGACAATGATCACAAAGCCAGAGACATCTGCAACTCTTTGGCAGTGGTGCTATATACTTAACTTCTATCCAGAAATGCAAAATTAACAGAGACAATGATAAAATGTCTCTGACAATAAGAATCCATTAAAACAACACACCCTACAAATAGAGACATGCTGTGAAACAGAGCTTAGTGACGAGCAGAAGGGACAACTCTGCAATGCAAGATAGAAGTCGAACTTGTCATGATGTGGTGCAGCAGATGATTTTCAAACATTTTTAATATTAGAAACAGCAACTGCTTGGATAAGTCCTAGAATTGTCATTTAGATAGATAGATAGATAGATAGATAGATAGATAGATAGATAGATAGATAGATAGATAGATAGATAGATAGATAGATAGATAGATAGATAGATAGATAGATAGATAGATAGATAGATAGATAGATAGATAGATAGATAGATAGATAGATAGATAGATAGATAGATAGATACTTTATTAATCCCAATGGGAAATTCATTTAGACCTGGTGCTTACTAGTAATGTGAAACTTCCACAATATTTCCAAGCTGAAATCTGTTCTTGATCAGCTAGAAGGAGACTGCATAAAAAGGATGACATATGAAAAATCGAGAAGCATTTCTAGGAAAGTAATGAAGCCGCAGACATTTATTGGGAACAGTATTTATGACTTGATTCAGCTATTTGTTGTACTGTAATAAAGTCCAATAAAAGATAAGTAATGAAGCTGTTAGCTGTCCTTGTGGATTGCTGCCTGATTAGATTGCCTGCTGCTAAAATTGGAAACACATGGGCTGATGCAAAGGATCCAGTGTGGCTACTGTACCTCACACCGCACTGCTAAAATATCCTACCATCCGGATGAGCGACGTTGCAACAAGAGAGTGGATGAATGCAAAGCTTTGCAAGAGTAAAAAAATATATTTTACCTGAATGCTTGCCAATAAATTTTTGGACATACACCAAAGCATTTTGGTTAATTACACTGTAATTACCTTATACTTACTGAGTAATCATGCGTTATGTAGAGTCTCCATTACATGTAATTACCAGGAAGCTGTATAGTGGAATGGGCAACTGCACCAATTTCTTTAACAGAATACAATATATGCATAATAATACTGCCATTGTGATATGACAAAGTGAGAATCTCCTCCTCCTGCTCTGACGGATGCAACATTGGAACAAAGTGCCTTTGATTCCATGATTACAGATTCAGGAAATGACTGAGGGAGGAGGAAAGATAGTGCATCACATCTGCAGGGATGCAAAGTTTTGAAAGACTAAAAGCTAGTGAGGCGTGGAGAAAAGAGCAGCACTCTACTTGTTGGCTGAGATTGCTTCCCATTGCAATGCGCCTGATTCATCTGAGGCCTGCATGCAAACCAGGAGGCATAAAATAGGCTTTTCAAAAAGGGTAGTGGGGGATGAGGGTTAAAATGAGTATGAATATATTTTAGGCATTGGCTAGAAAATACTTCTTCTCGCTCAATGATAAAAGCAATTTCAAAGGTAAATCTTTAATCGGTATTGCAAATCACCTTTCGTAAAATTCATAATCACAAAGCCAACCTATGTAAGTGCTGGACACATTAATATACAGTATGTGCACTTAGAGAAAGGTGGAATGGCATAGTGCTTAGCAATGCTGCATGTTAGTTCGACATGTACTGTCTGTGCAGAGTGTGAATATTCTCCCTGTGTTTGTGTAAATATGTGCAAGTCAATTTGTTAAATGCCTGGCAGTCTCATATACTGGCTAAGACATCAGAACTTTCACCTCTAGCTTACTGTGAATTTCCCCTTGGGATTAATAAAGTATCTATCTATCTATCTATCTATCTATCTATCTATCTATCTATCTATCTATCTATCTATCTATCTATCTATCTATCTATCTATCTATCTATCTATCTATCTATCTATCTATCTATCTATATACCTTGAGCAAGTCACTTAATCTGCCTATGTTTCAATTCTAAACATTTATACTACAGTATACTAGTCGTGTAAGCCTCTGCTGTAAAAAGCCTGGGGTCCTAGAAACTATTGAAATTGTCAGAAAAAAACTGAAATGTAGAGATGCAGATAATTGAAAGGAACTACTCTGGGCATCTCTGTCCTTGGAGGATTAGTTTTGCCGACGTGCTCGCATCACTTGTTCATTAGCGGCGGGAGGAAAAGTAAAAGGGATACCATTTTGCCGATGTTAGCGGCTAAGCAGCTTTGTCTTTCTTCGGAGGTTTTGTTTTGCTGACGTGCTGGCCTCGCTTGTGTTATTAGTGGCTAAGTGAGTTTTCTGTTTCCTTGGAGGTGGAGCCCTTACCCCGACTTCACCTCTCACTTCCGGGCCAGACTGACAGACACATTGGTTCACACAGATAGATACATTGCTGTACTACATTTAATCACCAAGCACATCACTTGTGTTCAAAACAGACTTCTGTTCTGGCATAGTGAAGCTTTCAGGCTCTGAACACTGCTGTGACAATGAGCTTACAGTCATTGAGCAAACTGTTGTGAACACTGGACTAAAACAGAGTAAGGCCTTCCTTTACTCTCAAAGCAGCCTCAATTCTTCATTGCATGGATAACACAACATTTTGGAGGCATTCCTTTAAGTTTCTGGTCCACAGTGGCATGACTGCATCATGCCAGGTCAACAGATTTGTCATTTGCACATTCATGCTGCCAATCTCCCTTTCTACTACATCTGAACAGTGTTCTAGTGGATTCAGATCCAGTGACTGGGAGCTCATTGTCATGTTCATGAAATCAGTTTTAGAAGACTTTTGCTTTGTGACATGGTGTATTATCATGCAGGAAGTATCCATGGGTAAATTGTGGGCATAAAATGATTTACATGGTCAATAGCAAAACTTAAATAGGTCATGGCATTCAAGTGATAATTGATGGGCCCAAAGTGTGTCAAGAAAACATTTCCCACACCATTACACCACCTATTAACACAATGGAGGTTGGGTGCATGGATTCATGCTATTGGCACCAAATTTTAACCATACCATCTGCGTGCCTCAGCAGAAATCGAGATTTATCAGACCAGGCTATAATTTTCCAGGTTTCATCTGTCCAATGTTGCTGAGCCTGTGCCCACTGCAGCCTCATCCTTCTCTTATAGGCTGGCAGGAGTGGAACCCATTGTGGACTTCTGCTATTCTAGCCCATCCACCTCAAGATTCAATATGTCATGCATTCTGAGATACCTTATTTCTCACCACAGTTTTACAGAGTGGTTATATGAATTACCGTAGCACATCTGTCAGTTCTAACCGATCCAGCCATTCTCCTCTGATCTCTGACATCAACAAGGCATTTCCATCATCAGAATGGCTGCTTACTGAATGTTTTTTGTTTTGGCAACTTTCTGAGTAAACTCTACGGACTGTTGTGCATAAAAGTCCCAGGAGATCAGCAGTTACAGGAACACTCAAACCAGCACATCAGGCATCAACAATCATGCCATGGTCAAAACCATTGAGATCACATTTATTTGTCATTTTAGTGTTTGATATGAGCATTAGCTGAAGCTCTTGACCTTTAGCTGAATGATTTTATGGTACCCCATGATTGGCTGATTAAACATTTGCATGGATAAGCAAGTGTACAGTTGTTTCTAAACCTTTGGCTCAGTGAGTATACATTGGCCATTTAAGACATGTTGATGTTCCAAAAATAAAGCAAAGAAAGCATCAGAAAGGTTTGGGTTACCACGAGCTACTCCATTTGATGAAGCAGTTGACTTTTTTAAGTTTTTACAGCTCAGACTGTGACAACACTATTGTGCCTTCTCCCTGTGCTGATGGAGTAGTGATGAGGACTTTCTGGATGGGCGTGAATTTGTAGGAAATACAGTGGAAATGGTGTGGCTGGAGGCAGGCCTGGTGATGATACTGTGGATTGTCTGAATGAAGAACAGGTTAACTGCTGTGTAACTCTCAAATCCTTCTCCCATGTACTCTTCAAATCAGAACTTCTAAGAGACAGGCCTGCCTCATGCATGTGACAGCACATTTAATGATGAGCTTCAAAAGGTGTGAAAAGATTTATTGGATTTTAAGAACAATAATGTGAATTGCGTAATGTTGTGTGTTTGTGAGGAGGGCTAACATGGGTAAAACATTGTGTTTATTTTAACACCCCCTTTTAGTTATTATGAAGAAACATAATTTCATGTATGAGTAATTCTAAGCCACCCTTCATGCCATATTGGATTGGGAAGAATCAGGAACCTGTAATGGACTAAGATGGCTTAGAAAATTGATAGATGGGTTTATTAATTTAGATCTTACTCTTATAGGTCACATACTATATGTTCAGTACATACAATTGCACAATATAACAAACGTTGAATAGCATGGCTGTCACAATTAATCAAAGTTTCACAGTTCAATGCCTCAACTATTTGATCACACATTTTGACATACAATATTTCTATTAAGAAGTCATGCAGGATAAAGCTTTCTTGGAGGTACTCAGTGGCAGGCCATGAGCTCACAGCCTGACATGGGATTCTCACTCTGAAGAGAGTTACTTAAATAAAGTGGATGACAGTCTAATCCCTTTGGAAAACTTCACACAATGAGAGAAAAGCCTCAGGCTAGGAAAAGGTGTAGACCCCCCTTCTCCTTTAGAGCTACCAGAGCATGGTTGTCAGACTGACGGGCCCCAATAGCCCCTGTTTGTATTTCAACCAATCTTGTTGTGAGAGAAGCCAATTCTTCTTTCAAACTGAAGTCTCGTCTTGATTAGAGTTCATGTTTTTCTTTTTCTGATCTCAGGGAGTGTTCTTATAAATAGTACAGTCAACTTCAGTACCACACGGGCTGTGATGTCTGCTGCATTTCAATTTGGCTCTTTTGCACCTTAAATTGAACTGCTTATTTAATGAAGCTTCTCATTTACATGCCTCCAATATATCCAGAATTACTCATTGGCTTTGCTCCTCTTCATAAGTGTGTCCTAGTCTGATGAATGCTCATGCAAAGTGCACTGTAGACAGTTTCCTGTTCCTTTTCCTGTTCTGTTCCTTTTTCTGAATCAATGCCTTCCATAGTAAGGATTATTGCCCGGTGATACCTATTCCAACAGCAACTAGTGTGACACAAGGGCAACACACTGGACTGGAGACCTCTCCCGTAAAAAGTTACTCACGATCAAGACAGGAATAGCAGTCTGTCAGACTCCAAATTACTGAATTCAGGTTTCAGCCATACCCACTGTTGGCAGGTGAAGTGGAAGCCATAGGAGCAACAAAATTTCATCCATCACTTAGTAGACCCCACAAACTTACAGAATGGGGCTGCTGAGGGCTGAAGTGTATAGTACATAACAATTGCCTCTTCATTATAAAATTACTTGCAACAGAGTTCCAAATTGCCACTTAAAGCAACATCAGCACAATAACTAAGCATCAGGAGCTTCAAAAAATTGGTTTCTATGGCTGAGCACCTGAACACAAAATTAAGATCCCTATGCACAATGCCAAGCAACAACTGGAATGGTGTAATTTATGCCAACACTGGACTCTGGAGCACTGGAAATGTGTTCTGTGGAGTGATGAATAATGCTTCACTATTTGGTAGTGTGATGGACCGATCTGGGTTTGGTGGATACCAAAAGAACACTACATTGAGACTGCAAAGTGCAAACTGTAACATTTGGTGAAGGAGAGACAACTATCTTGGGGCTGTTTTTCAGGGTTTGGATGAGGCCTCTTGGTTCCAATGAAGGGTACTGTTAATGCTACAATGTACAAAACATTTTAGACAATTGTGTGCTTCCAATTTTATGGCATCAGTGTGGGGAAGGCCTTTTTTTGTTCCAGCATGACTGTGCCACTGTGAGCAAAGCCAGATCCATAAAGACATGGTTTGATAAGTTTGGTGGGGAGAAACTCAAGTGGTCTGCACACATCCCTGACCTCAACCCTACTGAACACCTTTGGGAAAAATTGAATGACAGTTGTTTTGAGTGAATGGGCACAAATCCCCACAGACACATTCCACACTTCTGTGGAAAGCCTTCCCAGTAGAATGGAGGCTGCTAAGCTGCAAAGTAGAGGGCAAACTCCATATTAATGCTTAAGGTTTTGGAATGGGATGTCCAACAAGTTCATATACAGTGGAATAAAAAAGTATTCAATCCCCTTGAAAGTCATTATAACTTTCTGCATTACAAAGAATTTGCAAACAAATGTATCCATTCTGTATTTTTAATGAGAACTCTTATGTTGCAACAATAGAAGTCAAAATTAACATTTCTTGTAGCTACTGTATTTACCTGAAGAACAAAAACTCAATCAAACTTTGTCAAGAACCCTTTTGCTGCAATGACAGCCTTAATTCTTTTGGAGGAAGGATGTACCAGTTTTCCACATTGTTCAGGAGTGATTCTTCTCCATTCTTCTTGGCAGAATTTCTAGAGAACCTCTAGGTTGGTGGGATGGCGCCTCTGGATAGCAGTTTTCAAATAGTGCCGCAGATTGGGTTAAGATCAAGGCTTTGACTTGGCCAATTTAAAATATTCACCTTTCTGTTTTTGATCCATTCCATTGTCACTTTGTCCTTTTACTTAAAGTCATTGTCACACTGAGATTAATCTTCTCCCAAGCCACAGGTTCATAGCAGTTCTCCTGCAATACTGTGTGGTATTTGTGTGCATTTATTGTCCCTTCAATTCTGACAAGATTCCCAGTCCCAACACATGAAAAGCATCCCCATAGCATGATGCTGCCACCACCATATTTCATCCTTGGTATGGTGTTTCTTGAGGCATGAGCAGTGTTAACTTTACACCACACATATACCTCTTTGAAGTCTGGCCACAAAGTTCTGACCATAAAACCTGCTCCTACATCTTAAATGGGTCTTTCTCATGCTTAATAGTGAATGCAATACACACTTTTATACGGTCCTTCTTAAGGATTGGCTTCTTTCTTGCTACCCTCCCACACAGGCCTGCTTTATGGAGAGCTCTTGAAATTGTGGACCCATGCACCTTCACTCCAGTTTCAGTAGAAGAGCATTGCAGACTTCTGAAAGTAACAGTTGGTTTTCAGTAGCCTCTCTCAACAGTAGACGGCTTGCTCTGATGTTTAGTTTTGAAGGACGGCCTGTTCTCTTAACAGTCTGGGTGCTTTCTGATGATGGATCCAACAGTGCTTAATGGGACATTCAAACTCTTTGAAATTTTTTCCTGCCTTTTGCAATTCAATGATTTTGTTTCTCACATCAGCAGAATGCTCCTTTGTCTTCATTTTTGCAGTGATTGTCCAACAAAGACTATGTCCCTTACAAAGGATGCTTTTTATATCCCAAGAGATATAGACAACTCACAAGTAGTACCTAATCATGTTTAATTATGGTCAAATGACTGTCACCTTTGTGTCGTTTGTGACTTGTTTGTCATTTGTGTAAACCTGGAGCTTCCAAAGCACAGAGGTTTAAATACTTAAACAAATACCAAGTTTTGAGTTTTTTGTTCTTCACTTAAATATACAACAGAAAATGGTTTATTTTGACTTTGGAAATGTATTGCTGCAGCATAAGAGTTCACATTAAAAATACTGAATGGATAAATATGTGCACAAATCTTTTGTCATGCAGAATATTATGATGACTTTCAAGGAGACTGAATACTTTTACATGCCACTGTAAGTATGTTGATCAAGTATCCACAAACCATTTAGTGATATAATGTATAATTAAAAAGTAATATAATACAATAACACAGAATCTCCTCAGCAGCTTTACCAACACTATGCTATGGTGAGTTTTCAGCCTTAATTGAAATGCTGAAACTGATGGGGCATTCTCTCATATTGGTAAGAAGATTGTTCCAAAGCCAATGGGCCCTAAAGGCTTTGCCTCGGCATTTGTTTTGTTACCTTAGAAATATCAGCGATGATTGCATCTTGAGATTGCAGCATCCTTAAAAGGACCCCTGTAAATTTCACAATGGTTTGACAACTCACAATGTTGCATATGTGGATGATGAAAAAATGTGAACATGGAGAAGGTGCATTGATGGACAAAAGCGTTCTTACATATTTCTTAGGTCTCCACTATTCTTCAAAGAAACTTTTTGCTGCTCTTGCAAGTTTACTAATGCCACAGTGTCCAAGACACGTATACAGTTTTTTGTACAAGTGTTTCACTGTCATGGCCTTGCACTTTTGGCTAGTTACATTTGATGCAACCATGTATACCCTATACTGTATACATTATTCTTTTCCAGTTTTATCTCTCAGGCCCATATTTAGAGTCTTCACATGCATGTGAGAATGGTAAGTAGCCTCTGTGTGGAAGGATATACCCATCTATCCCCTCATCCATTAATTTACTTCACTTTTCATCTGTTATCCTCAGTGAGAGTCACAGTGGCAAAAGGCTATTAAAGCTGCTCTATTCCCAGTAACTGATTCCAGCTACTCCTGGAAAATTTGAGAGACCAGTTCTCTTCTGGGTCAACGCCCAGTATGTAGTGCTATAGGCTCCCCTTTCACGTTGGAAGATTCCCAAAACTCCTCAACCAGCACTTCCTACTCTGCTCCAATGTCCTAACATTTGGTAAATTCTCAGATGTATTGGTCATGGGCCATACTGATATAAGACCCCGGCAGGGCCCTGGGTGACATAGTTCCTTAACTCAGAGTTCATCATATTTTTAACAATGCAGCATGTGGACACTGGGTCATTTAAAGCAACACAGCATGCATTTTTCACTTAATCACCCTCCTTTGGGTGGTTGAGTGGGGGTGGGATTAGGGAATCCACTTGTTCCTTTCAAGTCACAGATACTCTATTATTTTGTTGAACAGGTCGCCATTGGTCATTTCAACTCACTGATATTAGATCGTTGGGCTGAACGTTTCAATGGCTAAAAAGGCCCCTGTGCATGAACCCAAAACATTCTGATCTTCCAATGGTCAGGATTTTGCGTATAATGGAGCTGTAGAAAGTAAAACAAGTCACAGTGATAGACAAACCTTTTAAAATGTGCTAAAACTACAATAATTTATGTCTATGTTCTATTTAATAATATACTTCCAATTCTGATTTGATTTTAGAGTTATTCACTGCATGCATTGACACAATGTAAGAGGACAAGAATTAAGCTCAGGAATGAAGCTAATTGAAATTTACTGAGTTAAGGGTTGTAGAAAATAAATTCTATTTGCTGAAACGCATTTTTGACATAATGCATTTTAATAATATTCTTTTTTTTGTGCTATGAACTGTAATTCGTCTATAGGTAGCATCTGATATTTGTGATAATTGTCTGAACATAATGTCTTTGAAAACAACTTAAATGGGTTGCTTAAAAGAAGGAAGTAACCTGCTGAAAGTACTCAACGTTTCACAAGCACCTTCACTGCAGCACTTGCTTCTGGCTCGTAAGTTAGTTTTATGAGCTCCTGATCTCTGAGACACAAAAACTTAGCTTAATGAGGCTCAGAATAAAAGGCAAATGATGCCTTTAGGGACATGCAAACATTTATGAGTCCATGGGAGACAGAATGACCACACCACATTTAGATTAGCTTTATAAGGTCATTTAAAGAGCTGATCAGAATTCTCCCCCTACCTGTCATGATTGAGGTAAATGTGCAATTTTAGAAAAGGGTCAAGATGCCACACAGAAACACAAGCGCAGAATGTTATGATTCTTATGATTTCAAATTGCTTGACAAACTGCTTTCTGCTGACTGCCCTTTTTTTGGCCTTTATCTGTCCTATCAGCTTGTGCAAGTCCTCACCCACAAGTCTTAATCTTCATTTGCATGCCACACTTGGCAGAGCACAGAACTTGAACACTGTCTATGAGGTAATGTACAGACCTCCCCCCATCACACACTATCTACAGTCTTCTGCACTCTGCCATGCTGTAATCCTGCTCTTGATGAAGCACTTCATAGCAGCAGATGGATGAAGGACTGGGATTGGACAGATGATTACTGGGAATGAAGGATTAGTAGTTTAATCCTAGTAGGCTAAACATCTCAAGGCAGCAAGTAAAAGGTTATTTCTGCAGAATGGCAGTACAGAATGAAAAAAAAAACTCTCTAAATCATCTTATTTTGTTGATCGACAGAGCCATGGACGTGTTGCGTTCAGTAATAATTACTGCAGGAAAGAGTGATCCATCTCAGATGCCTCAGCATTCTAGCGTGCTTGACTCATGATGGCTGATACTTTAATTGGTTTTTGCCTTATTTTTTTTCTTTTTTTAGTTTTGTGTGATGTGTGAACATACATACAGGCATTTTCACAACTGCTTAATCTACTTCAGGGCCTTGAGGGGGCAGAAGCCTGTCCCAGCAGCATTAAACACAAAGGGTTGCACGGCCCACTCATATACATACGTACACTCACACCCACATAGAGTCCTATTTTGGGTCACCAGCTATCCTGTTGTGCACATACTGTATTTGGGATGTGGGAGGAAATGCAGAGATCGTGGAGAAAAATCAACTAGACAAAGGGCACTGTGTTAACCAAACCAATGCAGGACATGCCAGATGGAGGCTTTACAACAAAATAACAGTTTGTTGTATATAACAGTTAGGAAATAATAGTTTAAATCCTAAAATGACCCAATTGCTCTCTCAAGTGTTCAAGAAAAATCTCAAAAATGAAAGAAGAAAACTTGTTTCTACAATAAGATTATAGTACGAGAGCACTCACATGGATGTCCAGTATTTGGGATGTGTATCACATTATCTTTACCTCCAAATAAACATCAAAATGTTACACAGAAACTTGTCTCCCACAAGCCAACTTAGAATAGGCCTCAACCCTGGCAGCATGACCCTAAACTCTGCCAGGCTTTCACTTACTCTGGCCCAAAATAGGCAAATTGGCTTCATAAGTTTAAACTATAAAGTACCAGTCAAACGTTTGAACACATTCAGAAATTTTCATGCTTTTGTTAAAAATTTATGCTTTTTATTATCAAGATTCAATTGAACCGAGTTACAAATTCAGCCAAGTAATTATTGGTGTGCTCACATATGACTGCAAAGCAATGTTTTCAGAAGCCATTCCTTGTGATGGTACAGGTTGGCCCCACACTACTGGGTCCTTATCGGGAGCCACCTGAACCTGCAACCACTGATAACGTTCCCAAGGGATGAGCCAGCGGATGAGGACACAACACACAAAGCAAGGAGTTGGTTTGGTGTGTGAGCACTGAAGTCGAAATCAACAATGGGAGTCTAAAACAAATTATAATAAAAAGCAATTTCTTTATTCTTTTATTCTTGGTAGAAAAAACTTCCCTGGTGGAGAATGCGGGCAGACTGGAAAAAGAAAAAACTGTTCACCCTTTTATCACCTAGCTTGTTCATTAGCCAAAGAGAGAACAGAAAAAACATAACAGTTTATTTTGAGGTCATACATGAATTAGGGTTACATCTGAATTTATGACATAGGAGTACAGAAAAACAAAGCAGTACCAGGTGCCTACATTATCTAAAGACTGTAACCTTCTCAGTACCCACACAAACCCATTTTAAGCAGTTTTCTTAAAGTTCATTGCATTAGTTATAAAGAGATTACATTCTTATAATTTTAATGTCTTCATTAGATTATATTTGTTTGATTAGATTAATAATCCTTATTTTTTAATTCATAAATGACAATTTTCTTATATTTTTAAGCAAGAGTGAAGAAAATGATCACATTGATTCATAATATCACAGGGTGTTCTGTTAATATCAAGAGGTTAGCATTTTCACATAGAAGAATTAAATCAGTCTCATATTCTGTGCATAAACATAATTCCTTTCCTACCTAAATGCAGATCAAATCATATAGAAGTATAAAATCATATTGTTCTCTGCAGCATGATTAATATAAAATGCAGTCATTGGTATTTTGTGAGTTAAATACTTATAATCATCTGCGGTGGGCTGGCTCCCTGCCCGGGGTCTGCTTCCTGCCTTGCGCCCTGTGTTGGCTGGGATGGATGGGCTCCAGCAGACCCCCGCAACCCTGCAGTTAGGATATAGCAGGTTGGATAATGGATGGATAGATGGATACTTATAAACATTACAGTTAATAATGTTTTTTCTGCTTTCTCAGGTGCAAAAGTACTCAAGTGCTTTTATTAAAACAATTCAAAAACAGTGCCCAAATAAATAGTGCAGTGCTCCCTTCCATAAACAAACAACCCATAAAAAAAAAGGAAACTGTGAACTGTCGAGGTTAAAAATGAATTCCATTGAATAATCCAATAAAATGATGTTAAAATCTTACAGGCAAGGAAAACTGTTCTTTAAAACACTCAGTCCCCGGTGCAACCGTTTTATTCTTCTTTCATCTCCTCTTATCCTGACTGAACCTTGCAGGAGGAGAAGATTCCAAACTAACAGGCAACACAATCTTCGCATGGGTACGAGTCCTTGCTGTCCCATGAAACCCCAGAATCGGGTTCTTACTGTCCAGGGCTCCATCTGCAAGGCTCTCACTCCAAGCCTCTGACTCCCACTGCCTTCCCAGACATCTGCAGCGAGCCACCTGCACCAGCAGGTCATTCCAGCTCCCTGAATTGGTCAGCTGGAGCCATCCTCTACGACAGCCCCTGAGTGGTGGTGTCTTGCTCCCTTGAGGGGCTCTCCTCACAGCTGCCTGCCTCCTCGTCCTGCTTACTCTCTGTTGCTCGCTCCTACAATGGTTCTCTCTCCTATCTTCTTGCCTGCTTCTCTTTCCCTTCTTTAACCTCTGCTCTCTTTAGATTCTCCTTTCCTTTCTGTCTAGATGTGTTCTTTCCCAACTTACTGTGTCGGCTCTCTTTTTCATCTCCCTCAATTACGTACCACAGAAAGTCAATGAAGCAATTGAGACAATTGCCCCTTCTCATGTAGGAGTGTCTCACCTTATTTACCTCACCAACCTCCTGCAGCTGCTCGAGCACATACACCCACAGAGATCAAGCAGATCATTCAACTATTTACTTATTTATTTAAAAATTGGCCATCTTTTTCTGAGCCATGGACCCTCTATACCACATTACTTCAGTATCCTAGTGATAAACTCCCTTAGTATATTCTTAAATAGTCATGTTTAATAGTAATTGCATTAGCCCAACCTAAACCTGTTCATGTGGGTTTCATGGTATTGGCATTTTTAAAGTTCAATTCTGGGTACAAAAATGGCCAAGCTGATATAACATTTTTGGCAGAATGAAGATTACTCCAAGTGGACAATTGCCAAGAAATTGAAGATTTCATACAAAAGTGTGTATCATTGTCCTGAGGGAAAAGAGTAAACTGGATCTGATCTGAATAGGAAAAGAAGGGAAATGCGCACAACTGCATGACAGGATAAGGATATCTTAGTGTGCATTTTAAGAAACAGGTCCTTAGTTGGCGTGTTCATTAAATACACGCCAAATACCAACGTGTTCTGCAACAGAGAAAAGACAAGTCTGGGATGCTGGCCTAAGAGGCAGAGTTTCAAAGAAAAAGCCACATCTGAAACTGGCCAATAAAATGAAAAAATTGAAATGAGCAAAAGAAGTCAAACATTAGATGGAAGATGACTGGAAAAGTTTATTGTGGTAAATCATATGTGAATGACATATCAAAAGAAGTAATTTCAAGCATTAATAGCCATTAGCAGCACTAGGAATGTCTTGGCTGTATTTTTAAATCAATTTAATGATATCTTGATAAAAAATGGTATCAATTTCCATCAAAAAAAATGAAAATGTCTTGTTTCAAAAGATAGATAGATAGATAGATAGATAGATAGATAGATAGATAGATAGATAGATAGATAGATAGATAGGTAGATAGATAGATAGATAGATAGATAGATAGATAGATAGATAGATAGATAGATAGATAGATAGATAGATAGATAGATAGATAGATAGATAGATAGATAGATAGATAGATAGATAGATACTTTATTAATCCCAAGGTGAAATTCACATATTCCAGCAGCACCTTACTGATACAAAAAAAACAATATTAAATTAAAGATTGATAATAATGCAGGTAAAAACAGACAATAACTTTTTATAATGTTAATGTTTACCCCCCGGGTGGAATTGAAGAGTCGCATAGTTTGGGGGAGGAATGATCTTCTCAGTCTATCAGTGGAGCAGGACAGTGACAGCAGTCTGTCACTGAAGCTGCTCCTCTGTCTAGAGATGACACTGTTTAGTGGATGCAGTGGATTCTCCATAATTGATAGGAGCCTGCTGAGCGCCTGTCGCTCTGCCACAGATGTCAAGCTGTCCAGCTCCATGCCAACAATAGAGCCTGCCTTCCTCACCAGTTTGTCCAGGCGTGAGGCGTCCTTCTTCTTAATGCTGCCTCCCCAGCACACCACCGCGTAGAAGAGGGCGCTCGCCACAACCGTCTGATAGAACATCTGCAGCATCTTATTGCAGATGTTGAAGGACACCAGCCTTCTAAGGAAGTATAACCGGCTCTGTCCTTTCTTACACAGAGCATCAGTATTGGCAGTCCAGTCCAATTTATCATCCAGCTGCACTCCCAGGTATTTATATGTCTGCACCATCTGCACACAGTCACCTCTGATGATCACGGGGTCCATGAGGGGTCTGGGCCTCCTAAAATCCACCACCAGCTCCTTAGTTTTGCTGGTGTTTAGGTGTAGGTGGTTTGAGTCGCACCATTTAACAAAGTCATTGATTAGGTCCCTATACTCCTCCTCCTGCCCACTCCTGATGCAGCCCACGATAGCAGTGTCATCAGCGAACTTTTGCACGTGGCAGGACTCCGAGTTGTATTGGAAGTCCGATGTATATAGGCTGAACAGGACCGGAGAAAGTACAGTCCCTTGTGGTGCTCCTGTGTTGCTGACCACAATGTCAGACGTGCAGTTCCCAAGATGCACATACTGAGGTCTGTCTTTAAAATAGTCCACGATCCATGCCACCAGGTATGAATCTACTCCCATCTCTGTCAGCTTGTCCCTAAGGTGCAGAGGTTGGATTGTGTTGAAGGCGCTAGAGAAGTCTAGAAACATAATTCTTACAGCACCACTGCCTACAGTGGTACTGTATATACACAAAAATACACAAAAACTCACAAAAATTTCTCACAAGAGAGAGTAGCCATAAAAACTCCTGGCCTGAGTGACAAGTCCAAATACAAACTCATAACAAATAAAGAAATTTACTTAAATAAGCTAAAAGAGAACAAAAACTGGGGAGGCAAAAGGGTCTGCCTAAAAGCAAACCAAAGGCTGTCAAATTCAAGTCCACAAAGCAGTAATTTGTTATGTTTAAGACAGGGTCACTACCATTGTTAATATTTAAATTTCTTTTTATGACATTTTTGTTCATTTTTGGTCCTTTAGTTATTATCATTTATGTTAATGTTCGTACTTAAGTTTACTGTATTATTTGTATAATTATGTATTTTTATCAGTTTTGTTTATGGTTTGGTTTCTGTGTGTAGATTGTTCTGCTATGTCACTTGTGTTCTGTGAGTGAGGCCACCTGCCAGTCTTAGCTGAGGGACTGCTCCTAGCCCTACAAAGGCTCATGCTTATTGAAGACTCTCATGGTTAATTTGCATGCGCTTGGTGGTACGTTAAGTTAGTTTTTCCTTTTTTGCTACTTCTAATGCTTTGTACAGTATGTATTATTGGCTTTTCAACTCTTTCACTTCTTTTTTTTGTATTCTGATTTTTGGATGGTGTTTTCTAATTTGTTTTTGGGTTGCCTTGTTGGCAAAATCGATTTTTGCATTCTTTTCTACTTTTTGAAATTTTTTTGTTAATAAATTTTCTTTTTATAAAGATTTTTTATTATGTTATTATCATTATTGTTACCTTTTCTTACTTTTCTCTGTACTAGCCAGGGGTTGTCAGTAATCCTCTCTGTATTAGGACATTTTGATTGTATTTTAGGACATTTCAGAGTATATTTTTGAACTTTGAGAATTAAGAGCATGTTAGCCCAGTGTAGGCCAAAGCCAGCCACTCAAGTGTAAGCTAATCCTCCTTTTAGTGCACCTCTTCTGAGCTGGCTGGTGGAATTCAGGCCTGCTTCCCCGACTGTTTTTGAAGCCCTCACACCACTTTGTCTGTGTCGGGTGAGTGGAACACAACATAATCAAAATTCAAGGACAGAAGCAGTAATTCCAGAACGGGAAGAAAGCAATGCTTACTATAATGCACACTCTTTGAACATTAGTCAGCGTACTACTGCTGGGACCATCTCTTTCACCTCAGTATAGATATTGAGGGTGGTGCCAACAGCAATCACATTAGGGTAGCCATATGTCTTCATACAAAAACATGAAATAATTAAATAACTCAAAATAATATGTGGTGATCATGTCATAATAAGTGGCATGCACCAGGTTGTTTCCCAGAAAAAGAATTACACCATGTCCCCTCAGGGACTCTGTAAAAAACAGAGTTAACAACAAAAGATTGACATTTCCAAAACAACAAAAATATTAAATATGCAAAAAATAAACTTAAGCTGGGGCAATAACTCTGGCTGAACTATAAAAGATATTGAGAAATACAAAATTATTCTCACAGCAATATTTAATATCCACAAACATGGAGTTATTGAAATGCAGCAGGCACTGCAGTTTTCCCAGGTATGCAGCACTGACATTGGCCTTCTGCTTGGTGTTTATGGGAGACACTGGTAGAGTGTCGAAGCCATTGTGGTGGAGTCTCCAAAGAAGAAAAAGTAGAAGAAAGTACAGATTTCATGAAGATCAGGAAAGGACTGAGAAAGGTACATCTCAGAGCCAGAAGAGGAAGAATTGAACCAGAACCAGTCACACAAGTCATGGAGGTTCTTATACTGGCCTAGTAAACACAAAGTGTTTGAAGAAAACAAGACTCTGCCTTGCAGTTTTTTCTTTTCTTTTTCTTTAAAGGTTTTCCCACTCATGTTTGCCGCTGTAAGTCCCAATTTCCGTGTAACTTGCCTCCCCTCACCAGCTACAGTAACAACTTGATTACTCATTATTGCACCTTGTACCTTTCTACTGCCTTTGTGAACACTGTGATCTTGAAAACCGTGAAGCTTAAATGTGAGATAATTTCTTCTCTCTTATTACCTACATTTTCTTCTATGCAAGTGAAAAACGAAAATTGCATTATCACAGAGACCATTTTTCTAACTGTGAAAATAACAAATAAATATATGTTTCTGCTGCTTCTGTCAGACATGTCTTGGAGTCGATTGTTTCAGGCCTTGATTTAAAACATGTCACTGGCTAATAATACTTTTGTTAGGGACTTAGGGACCAAAGAATGGCTGGAGGTAATGAAGGAGTGGTTTAGCTTTATGATAAACATCTAGAAGTGATAGGGCAGTAAACATCGGGTTTAAAGTGTGCTTTAGAAGTAATTATTCTGTGGGTACATCTATCTGTTTATTTTATTTAAATCCACTTAATCTTCAGCAGGGTTGCAGGCAGCTGGAGCCTATCCTAGTAAGTGCAGGGCAAAAAGCAGGAACAATCCCTGGGCAGGACCATTGCAGCATGTGAAATGGCAATTGTGGAATGGGACAGAAGTTTAGGAGAGTTCTTCCATATAGTCAAATGACAGCAGAGGGTTTCCATGTGGAGAAAGTGGGGTCTGACCGTACTGTATATTCCAAAGGGCACAGACAGTGTTATGAGCCGGCAGGGGGGCATAGCTTTTGTTGTTAACTGCTAGTAAGGTAACAGAAGCTCAGGTGAAATGCTGAAGTGTTAACTGGGCCACCCAGTTTTCTTGTTTGATTCAAGAACAAAAATAGAACAAATCAATATTACAATGTTTCTTAATCAGGCTTGTTGTTGAACTTCCTTCCAGTAGGTGGCTCGTCTTCCAAGTAAGTTGTCATCTTCCAGGAGCTCCCTCTTTTTATAGCTCTAGGACTGGAAGGGGCAGGTTGAGTTTCCCTCACTGAACGGCTTCGCTGGGAAGTGGGTGAAAAAGGAGACAAGGTGGTTAGCGATCGAGACCCCTGGTGTCCCTAGGTGGTGGTGTTTACCTTTGAAGAGCCGGGAAGTTGACCCTCTGATGTGCATGTGTGACACCACTATTTAATTTTGAAATGGGCTAAACAGATATGAGGCCTCAGTGAATAGTCTAGGGAGACAGGCATAGGACTTTCAAGGAGAGTTCTTGTTCCCTGTAACCTGATGGTGGAGTATAAAATCCCCTCCATTCCAGAAGCTGATGGAGTCTAAAGTCACAAATTCATATGGAGCAAAGTTGTAACTGGTAGGAGATAATGTCCTAAGACAAAAGGATAGAGTGCCTACTTATTGTTTGTGTGAGTTTTTCTTTGGGTTTTCATCTATATCCTCAAAGATGTGCAGATTGATTTAACTGACAGCTCTAAATTGGGTGAGTACAAGTGTGCAGCCCACCATGGACTGGCCCCTGTTCAATGTTGTATTCCACTATGTACTGCTGAAATGTCCCTCTGTGACCCTGAATTGCATTGCACAAGGTTTAAGAGTGTATGTATAAATGTAAGGAACACATGACAGTATACTTACGGAGCCATTTAAAGCACAAACCACAGTGCTGTTACTGATCATTCATTATTTTTGCTGCTGGTTATAAACTGAACATTGGGTCTAAAATAGGAAGCAATATCAGACAAGAGTCCACTGCTATGCAATTCTTCTTAACTATTTCCCAAAATCATTCAGAAGAGTTCACATACAGTTATTTAGAATACAAATATATCAGTTTTCCACTTCTACCAGTGCATCCCCTGTGATTTCCTTTCATTATTATTATGTTGTTTGTCTGCTGTGTAATAGACACCCTGAGTACCAGAGACATGACGCACTGTTTGTTATATATTCTGCTATAATGGTGGTCACTGCATTGGAGCATAACCCTTCTAGACTCAGCATTACTTACAGAACTACAAAATACACTCACTCTGAAAGTACTCATCTTCCAACCCACTTAGCCAGTTTAGGGTTGATGGGATCTGATGCCTATTCCAGCAGCCCTGTGAGCATTGAGCTTATGATGTCTTGGTGGACAGATAGTTGCCTTAGGTCAGGAAAACTAGAAATCCATCCACCATAGATAACAGTGCACTCCTACACAAGTTTATTTTCTGCAAGTGTGCTGTTAACTGGGTATTTTATTTTTCTTTCCTTTACTGTCAGTCCTCAAAATCTCATGAATTATGATAATGGGTCTTTATTTTACCCTAATGCTGTATAATTTAACCACTGACATCCATTTCTATTTTATTGTTTGTTTGGTATGTTTCTTTAGAATAATAACCAATTTCTTTGCACTCATTGAACACTGAACAAATTATTAGGAACAACTGTACACCTGCTTAACCATGCAATTATCTAATCAACCAATCATATGGCAGCAACACAATGCATAAAGTCACGCAGATGCAGGTTAAGAACTTCAGTTAATGTTCACATCAAAAACCAGAATGGGAAAAGATGTGATCTCTGTGGTTTTGACTGCGGCATAATTGTTGGTGCTATACCAGATGGTTTGAGTGTTTCTATTACTGCTAATCTCCTGGGATCTTCACACACAAAAGTCTCTACAGTTTACTGAGAAAGGTTTGAAAAATGAAAAACCTTCAGTGAGTTGCAGATCTGTGGAATGAGACATTTTATTGATGACAGAGGTCAGAGGAGAACGGATAGACTGGTTTAAGCTGACAGAAAGTCTACAGTGACTCAAATAACCACTCTGTACAACTGTGGTGAGCAGAAGAATTCACAACATGTCAAACCTTGAGGCAAATTGGTTACAACAACAGAAGAACATGTTGGGTTCCACTCCTGTCAGTCAAGAACAGAAAGCTGATGCTGCAGTGTGCAAAGGCTCACCAAAAACTTGACAGTTGAGGACTTGCAAAAATATATTTTGATCAGATGAATCTCAATTTCTTCTGAAAAATATAAATAATAGGAACAGAATTTAGTGCCATCAATATGAATCCATGCTTTGTGTCAACAGTCCAGACTGGAGATGGCGGTGTAATGGTGTGGAGAATGTTTTCTTGGCAAAATGCGTGTCCATTAATATCAGTAAAGTATCACTTGAATGCCACAGTCTATATGAGTATTGTTACTGACCATGTGCATCCCTTCATGGTCACAATTTACCCATCTTGTCATGGTTACTTCCAGCATGATAATGCACCATGTCACAAAGCAAAAGTCATCTCAGATTGTTATCATGACCATGACAACGAGTTCTTCAGAGGCCTTCTGTGGCCTTCCCAGTCACTGGGGGCCTCATTTATAAAGCTTGCATACACAAAAAAAGAGGCTTGAAATGTGCATGTGCAACTTCCCTCACAAACATTGGGATGTATAAAAGAAAAATTGAAGGGGCAACATGCATATATTTTCAACAACTCTGACCCAAGCGTATGCAATATTCCAGTGATCAAGTAGGGAAATGCAGCGAAAACAGCTAAATGATGAGTCACATGTATCTTCTCCTTTCGGCTGCTTCCGTTAGGGGTTGCCACAGCGTATCATCTTGTTCCATATCTTCCTGTCCTCTATATCTTGCTCTGTCACACCCATCACCTGCATGTCCTCTCTCATTACATCCATAAACCTTCTCTTAGGCCTTCCTCTTTTCCTTTTCCCGGGCAACTCTATCCTTAGCATCCTTCTCCCAATATACCCAACATCTCTCCACTGCACATGTCCAAACCAATACAATCTCGCCTCTCTGACTTCATCTCCCAACTGTCCAACCTAAGCTCACCCTCTAATGTACTCATTTCTAATCCTATCCATCCTTGTCATGCCCGATGCAAATCTTAGCATCTTTAACTCTGCCACCTCCAGCTCTGTCTCCTGCTTTCTGGTCAGTGCCACCAGTGCCAACGTATATAACAAAGCTGGTCTCACTACCGTCCTGTAGACCTTCCCTTTCACTCTTGCATTATAGTTCATATCACCAAGCTGCTACTAGAATGTGTGTTGATATGGCAAGCATATTACACCTCAAAGTGCTGAGTATGTTGTACAGACCATAATTTAGTTCCTTTTTAAGAGGGCCAATGCTATGTATTTGGTCTGAAGGGCTTTTGTTTTTTTTGTCAGTTTATATCGGCTATCTGGTGTGACTTCTCAGGGAACTGATCAACATATGATTAATATCTCACCCAAGCATCAATCCATCATGCCAACTGTACTGGAAACCATTGATTGACTGGCAAGTCACTACATCCAGTTTTCATATGAATTTGGTGCACATAAGTAACACATAACAAACATGTTTTTACCAAAACAAAATGGCAAATTGCAGCAGTATCCAGTTTTCTTAATATAATTGGAACACTTTACTGTACTCATATTGCAATAATGGCACCTAGTGTGAGTGAAGTTTCCTTTGTTAACCTTTGTTAATGCACACGTCATCTGTGTTGCCAAGATGAGACTGACACGCACTGTGGCTCACTTGATTTATTTTGAGACAAAGTAGCTTTGGCACATGCGATGGTTCTGTACGTGGTGTCTGGCTTGTTGGTAAGGTAAGGGGCTGAACCCACAATTTTTCATACTCGTGAGCTATTCATTGTAACAGCAATCATGTCATTACATCTGACAGGTAATAGTGGCTACCCACTCAAATACTGGCACCTTTCTCCTTCCCCTAACATTCCGAATGCAGAGGAGAGGCGCTACAAGACTGAGCGTGATCTTGCCCTGTCACTTGTAGAGTGCAGCCAGATACTCTTGAATACAGTTGACGGGGTCTTGTTGCTCTACTAGCCAGTGAAGTTCTGCAGCATTGTTAGTTGCCTATATATGAGGTTCTTTAGCATTCTCCATATACAGTATGAATGTTTCAGGGCGCATTCATATACACACATTTACAAGGTGACTGTGATCAGGGCCGGATTTTCCTATAGGCTAACTAGGCTTCAGCCTAGGGCCTCAAGATCAAGAGGGGCCTACATTCAAATTGTTAGCAAAATTTTATTATCTCTCATGTAATTTACAAACTTAAAAATGGAAGGTGAAAGGGCCTCATAAGTGGAATAGCCTAGGGCCTCTTTCATATAAATCCGGCCCTGACTGTGATATATAAAGAGTAAATAGTATTAAAAATGTGCATATGGCAAGTTTTAAAAATCTGATTTTTCTTTTTTGGTGTACGTATTTCATTTTTTTTTGGCATATACATATTTTCATGTTTGAATCCATGCAAAGTTTTATAAATCATGATCTGCATCTGAATACAACAGAACACCTTTAGGATGTGACAGAATAGGAGATTTGTGTTATGAATGTGCAGCTGATAAAATCAGCAGAAATTGCCATCATATGAACACGGACCAGAATCTCAAAGGAATGTTTTCAACACCTTGTATGATCCATGCTAAAGAAAAGCTGAACCTGTTTAGAGAGCAAAAAGGGCCTTACCCTGTATTAGTATGGTGCTCCTAATAATTTTTACAGTAAGTGCGTAAAGCACATTTCAATGGTCATTCAGCTACAAAGAACTTTTCTTATTATGGAAACAACTCTGCCCTGTATGCCAGTAAGTAGTAAGTGAGGCTGCAGCTTGGGCCTGCACTACATGAATAGAGCTATACAATAATAAACTGAATTGAAGTCTTGAGCCAACTCTGGATAGTGAGCCACTCCATTGCGGAGCCAACTCAGTCATCTGTTAGTCATTACCCAACCTGCTATATCCTAACACAGGGTCACGAGGGTCCGCTGGAGCCAATCCCAGCCAACACAGGAATAAATCCCAGGCAGTGCACCAGCCCACCACAGGACACACACACACCTGGGACAATTTAGGATTGCCAATGCACCTAACCTGCATGTCTTTGGACTGTGGGAGGAAACCTTAGCCCCCGAAGGACACCCACACAGACATGGGGAGAACATGCAAACTCCACGCAGGGAGGACCAGGGAAGCGAACCCAGGTCTCCTTATTGCGAGGCAGCAGTGCTACCACTGCGCCACCATTCAGCCCATGGAGGAAACTCATTTTCTCATATGGGGCCAGTTTGTGGAAAGACTTATTTCAGCAGTTCATATTTTACAGAGGAGATGAGCCCACACTATATGGTTGCTATAATCAAGCGGCACTGTCAGTGTGCCTTGAGGAAAGCTCATAAAGTGGCTTTTACCTTCAAGTGGACATGGCACCAATAGGGCAGATTTTAACGATTAGAATTCATGAGGGAAAGAGATGTCACCATGTATTGACTGCTCAAGATCTTTTGTGGGGTGAGGTACGCAGGGGTGAGTTCAGATTTGGACTGCCTGCTCGTGACGGTTCTTAATTCTATTCTGAAAACATATGATGTGTGGCTATGGCATCCTCGGTCTAGTGGTAGTGCCTAAATTCAAGGACAAGTCCGACCTCGCTTGAAAGTTATGAAATTCTGTTTAAGTCACTGCAATATGATACTATTTTCTCGGCTTCTTTTTTGATGTATCTCAACATAAAAGGTACTATATGAATAAAAATTTGATTGGTTACCTTAGAACATTTCTTGGCATGCTTCATTCTTCTATTTAGTTCACTCTTCCCAATGGAGGCTTCTACTGACTTGCTTCACAACTGTAAATAAAATAATTAAATAACAATTACTGTAAACTGACAAGAAAACAATGTACAAATCATTTCAATTACCTGCAAGTACGTCTCATGAGATAGGCTTTATTAACCTATTAGCAGAATGCATGGAAAATTGCAAGAAATTACCTTCATGCTTTAGTGTAATGTAAAATACATGAATCATACAAAAGAGAATACGGACCAACTACAACAAAAGATGAGATAAAGCGAAGAAATGTGGGGTTTGAGAAAAAAAAGTTTAGATTTGTCCACCACAGGTGTAAGCTTTTTATTTCAGTAACCTTAATGCTTAAATTTGGAAGCAATTAACATTTTAGATTACTACATTTGACAAGAAAAAGATGAGCTAGGTAAATGGCTGTGCTGCAATGAAAGAAAGAGAATGCTGGAGTAAAGAGCCAAAGACAATAATAGCAGAACTGAGGCAGGTGGTCCTGTGGTTAGAGCTCTTGTCTTCACATCTCCAAGGACTTGGGATTGATTACACCGCAGTCATTGTTTAGTCAAGGCTGAAGATCTTCTGGTCAAACTGATACATTTTGTATTTTTTATTAGCATGTCTCTAAATGATAAGTGCAATCACAGCCATGTTGATCAAGTGAACTCTCCTAGCTTTGAAATGGGACTGCAGTGTGTCACTATGGATGGGCACAACTGACTTCTCAATGGAAGGCAACTGTAACACTAGACTTGATGTTATTTTGAGAGAATTAAGTGGATAGGACTGGTGAGCTTTGTTGTCCAGATTGGTCTAATGTTCTAATAAACGCACTTTTTTGGACACTTTTTTGTAGTGTTGAACTTGGGATGAGAATACATGTCACTAAAATGTTGCCAATGGATAGTGACGGAATCCATTGCTGATATGTTTACACCCACAGGAGACCTTTCTAAAATACTGAGACATTAACAGTAACATTTCAAAATCAAAGCTTAGGAATAATATTTGATTCAGTTCTATCAGCTCTATATTTAGGTTTCAATGTATTATGTGTTAAAAAGTAAGGGATTCTATCTGCTGCGGTGGGCTGGCGCCCTGCCCGGGGTTTGTTTCCTGCCTTGCACCCTGTGTTGGCTGGGATTGGCTCCAGCAGACCCCTGTGACCCTGTAGTTAGTATATAGCGGATTGGATAATGGATGGATGGATGGATGGATTTTATCTGGTACAGTATGTTTGGCACTTTCAATTAGATGGACATTTTAACTTACTTTATTTTATTGTTTAGTTGAGCAGTTAGAGGTTGCATGCTGTGCAGCCTCAACTGTTGTTGACGGTTCTACTGGTAGCAGAGTTGTTAGGCAAATTTACTATTTCAGATTTATTGATTACAGAAATCTACATCATCTGTTGCTCTTTGTTAATGGAAGTTCTTTCCACCTTCTTATGGCTGGTGGTGACAACACATCATTTGGCTTGAAATGTACATTCTGCAGTTCATCTTTTCACAAAACTAGCTGACAATTCTTTCAACCCGACATTCACTCCAACAAGGTCATTATTATTGAATATAACAGAAACCACAAATAGCTGGCAGAAGCACATTGTCTACCATCACTGCTCTTTGTTGTTTAAATCATCACCCCAACTTTGAGCTTCACCTTCATGAGGTGTTGGGATTGGTTAAGAAATGTCACGCTCTGTAAACCACCCACCATTAAACCAAATCTATTCATGGCTGACTCGAGATGTATAATATACCTAAATCTGGACCTGCAGGACTGCTGTTTGTTTGGAGT
Organism: Erpetoichthys calabaricus; assembly: GCF_900747795.2. NCBI lineage: Eukaryota > Metazoa > Chordata > Cladistia > Polypteriformes > Polypteridae > Erpetoichthys > Erpetoichthys calabaricus. Next base: position 46,494,489 of record NC_041405.2, read on the forward strand.
GGGCACACTGTCAAGTGGATGTGCACTTGAGTGTGCCCTGCAATATACTGACCTCCCATTTAGGGTTGGTTCTTGCTTACTACTAATGGTTGTTGATATTATCTCCAGCTGCCTACTTCTCTCTAATGGAGCAAGTAGTTTCACAAAATGGATGGGTGAATATAAGGAAATGGGAAATGCTTTCTTGTATTCAAAAAAAGGGCAAAGATACTGAGGCGTAGCTTTTTGCAGGTTGTAAACAGCCTGGACTGCTCAGAAAAAGTTAATCCGAAAGTGGAACCCTTTGAGTACAGTGCTCTTTATAGCTGTTTTTATGTTTCCTTTATAGTTGTTAAACTGAAAGTTAAAAATTAATTGTAAAAGTCAAAAGTAGTTGTTTTTATTTGCTCTTTATAGTTGTTAAACTGAAAGTCAAAAGTGATCAGACTCAAGTTTATACTTAAAAGCATCAGTAGTCCTTGGATCCAATATTTTGATCCACAAGGCTCTCTCCTCTTCATCACTGGCTGTCTAGATGGCCTTTACCTTGAGTGCACCAGTGGCGTCGATTGGCACATAGGCTTTGCACCAAGGCCGGTTTCACATAACTTCATAAGTAGATGCAATGTATACAAGTTGTCCACCAAATCGTCATATTTGGCACATTTTACTTTTAGTTTGTCTTCCTCTCTTGTTCTTACCAATTGATGTTCATTTCCAGCAGTTGTAGTCATGACCTCCTGACACTTCCCAGCTGTAAATAAAGGAGTAGCCTGTCCATTCAGGGTGAAGGTGTTTACATTATGTAGTGCATAGCAGTACATATGGTGTCTGCTAACACTTTCAGCACCTGATCATGGCACTAGTAGTGATATCTCTCCCACATAACACTTAAAGTAAACCTGAGAATCTGTTCCGACATTCTTTGTGTAGGCACAAGGAGTATGATACTGTGTTAGTCTTACACAAACAGAAGATTTTTTTTGGGCTCAGGAGGATATCATATATTGACACGATTATAAACTTGATACAATGAGGTTTAGGTTGCCAGAGCTCAGACTAAGAACTCCTGCAGGCCTTCACCTGCTAACATCTCATCCATTAACCATGCTGTTGCATCCCTGCTATTCTACTAATGTGCACCTCTGCCAATCTCCATTCACACTGCCTGGTGGCCATCACCTTGGGTCTTGTCATGGTGTGTCATTGTAAAGGTGACAAATCCTGTCCACTGGCCCCAAAAGCATCCTGTGTAACCAGAAATAGCTTTCTGGTATAGATAAAGGCTATGACGCGTTATGTGACATTTCCAGAGATTATCAGTTGTGGCTATCATTTACATAACCTTAGCGAGGCAGACGGTGGTGAGTTCCCGTGAAGCCAATTGCCTAAAGTGACAAGTGCAGCGACTCACTCCATCTAGTAAGCAGCTTGCTCTGATAAAATCACACAGGTTTGATTTTGTCTTTAGTTATTGGGGCAGGGTTGTGTCCATGAGAGCTGACGACCAGTGAAGTAAAATGCATAGAATGCAGTGATAAGGAATAAAGAATGAGGGTGTTTTGAACCTCACAAACAGTAGAGAAGCTAACATGTCTTATGTCTTGTGTGTTTACATTCAATGACATGGAGGGAAAAAAGAACAAGATTATAGATAAACTCACTGTACCTGTTAACCCTTTGAACAATACTGGCTCCATCAGGCAGTGAGCTATTGCTTGTGAGGGGTGACTAAAACTGAGCTAGAAGGTCGGGACTCAGTTGGTAAATATGACATGAGCAATGATAGATAGATAGATAGATAGATAGATAGATAGATAGATAGATAGATAGATAGATAGATAGATAGATAGATAGATAGATAGATAGATAGATAGATAGATAGATAGATAGATAGATAGATAGATAGATAGATTAAAAAGGCATTATATAAAACAGTATTGGGTGGTCTTAGTCCTCTCCAACCATCTTCTTAATTTAATGCCAGTCTTGTTCTTAATTGAATTCATCATTTAATCAGATAGCTTCTTCTAGTTCTCTGCCTACTGTCTCAAAATTAATAATAATGTAAATTTTACTTCTCTTTGAAATTTAGAAAGACATTTTAATGCTACTAGATTGTCTTAGTTTTGAACTTTTTTTAAAATTTACTAGCATGTGAAGAATGTGCAGTTCTTTATCATTAATTTTATTAACCAAAAAGCAATTAACTATGAGTCAAATATTACAGGGAAAACAGCCAGTCAGCTAAACTGGTCCCTTTTCCATATGTGTGTGTTTTTATGATGATTTAGCCACTTTTAATAAAGCAAATAAAAACAAAAAGAAAGAGAAACTGAAATGTTATATTCTTCCCATTCTGTTTTGTAATTTTCTTATTATTGTAAAATGTAGGGTGGACAGAATTTCAGACACTGCAGATCATAACATGTACAATCAGCGGAATATTAGATTAAATAACACAGTCTAACAAAAGAGTTGGTTTCAAATTAGAAAAACAAGGAGGAATAAAAGCCTACAACCAGAATAGGCCTGTAGTGTGGTTACTGCTTACCCTAGATAAATAGTGAAAGGCATTATACCATAAATAGGTAAGGCAAGGCCTGCACCCATGGGGCTTGGCTGGGCACACCCCGAAGAGGCAACGTGGGTCCCCCTTCCCATGGGCTCACCACCTGTAGGAGGGGCCAAGGAGGTCATGTGTGCACTTGGCACCAGGACACCCTAGGTCTCAGTTCAATGATTGACTTCGTGGTCGTGTTGTGAGACTTGCGGCCACATGTCTTGGACACTCGGGTGAAGAGAGGGGCGGAGCTGTTAACTGATCACCACCTGGTGGTGAGTTGGCTTCGATGGTGGGGGATGATGCCGGTCAGGCCTGGTAGGCCCAAACGTGTTGTGAGGGTCTGCTGGGAACATCTGGCAGAACTTCAACCACGTCCCGAGGGAGGTGGGGGACATTGAGTCCAAATGGGCCATGTTCCGTGCCTCTATTGTTGAGGCAGCTGACCGGAGCTGTGATCGTAAGGTAGTCGGTGCCTGTTGTGGCGGCAATCCCGAACCCGGACACCGGTGGTGAGGGATGCCGTCAAGCTGAAGAAGGAGTCCTACAGGGCCCTTTTGTCCTGTGGGACTCTGGAGGCAGCGAATAGGTACCGGCAGGGCAAGCAGAATACGGCTTCGGTGGTTGCTGAGGCACAAACTCAGGCGTGGGAGGAGTTTGGGGAGGCTATGGAGAATGACTTTCGGACATCTTCGAGGAGATTCTGGTCCAGCATGCGGTGCTTCATGAGGGGGAAGCAGTGCAGTGTCAACACACTACATGGTGGGAATGGTGTGCTGCTGACCTCGACACGGGATGTTGTGGGTCGGTGGGGGGAGTACTTCAAAGACCTCCTCAATCCCACTAACATGCTTTCCAATGAGGAAGCAGAGCCTGGGGACTCAGAGGTGGGCTCCTTCATCTCTGGGACTGAGGTCACTGAGGTGGTCAAAACACTCCTTGGTGACAGGGCCCCAGGGGTAGATGTGATACGCCCGGAGTTTATCAAGGTTCTAGATGTTGTAGGACTGTCTTGGTTGACACGCCTCTGCAACATCGCATGGACATCAGGGACAGTGCCTCTGGACTGGCAGACCAGGGTGGTGGCCCCCCTCCTTAAGAAGGGGGACCGGAGGGTGTGTTCCAACTACAGAGGGATCACACTCCTCAGCCTCCCTGGAAAAGTCTATTTGAGGGTCCTGGAGAGGAGAGTCCATCAGATAGTCGAACCTTGGATTCAGGAGGAACAGTGTGGTTTTCGTCCTGGTCGCGGAACAGTGGACCAGCTCTACACCCTTAGCAGAGTCCTGGAGGGTGCATGGGAGTTTGCCCAACCAGTCTACATGTGTTTTGTGGACTTGGAAAAGGTATTCAACCGTGTCCCTCGGGGAATCCTGTGGGGGGTGGTCCAAGAGTATGGTACCCCCTAAGGGCTGTTCGGTCCCTGTACAACTGGTGTCAGAGCTTGGTCCGCATTGTCAGCAGTAAGTTGAACCTGTTTCCAGTGAGAGTTGGACTCCGCCAGGGCTGCCCTTTGTCACCGATTCTGTTCATAACTTTTATGGACAGAATTTCGAGGCGCAGCCAGGGTGTTGAGGGGGTCCGGTTTGGTGGACTCAGGATTGGGTCAGTGCTATTTGCAGATGATGCTGTCCTGTTTGGTTCATCAGACCGTGATCTTGTGCTCTCTCTGGATTGGTTCGCAGCCGAGTGTGAAGCGGCTGGGATGGGAATCAGCACCTCCAAATCCGAGACCATGGACCTCAGCTGGAAAAGGGTGGAGTGCCCTCTCAGGGTTGAGAGAGAGATCCTGCCCCAAGTGGAGGAGTTCAAGTATCTCAGGGTTTTGTTCACGAGTGAGGGAAGAATGGAGTGGGAGATCGACAGGTGATGAGGGCTCTGCATCAGTCTGTCGTGGTGAAAAAGGAGCTGAGCTGTAAGGCAAAGCTCTCAATTTACCAGTCGATCTGTGCTCCTACCCTCACCTATGGTTATGAGCTATGGGTAGTAACCGAAAGAACGAGATCACGAATACAAGCGGCTGAAATGAGTTTCCTCCACAGGGTGTCTGGGCTTTTCCTTAAAGATAGGATGAGAAGCACAGTCATCTGGGAGGGGCTCAGAGTAGAGCCGCTGCTCCTCCGCATCAAGAGGAGTCAGATGAGGTGGCTCAAGCATCTGATTAGGATGCCTCCTGGACACCTCCCTGGTGAGGTGTTCTGGGCACGTCTAAGCGTGAGGAGGCCCCGGGGAAGAGCCAGGACACGCTGGAGGGACTATGTCTCTTGGCTGGCCTGGGAACGCCTCGGGATTCTCCCGGAAGAGGTAGAAGAAGTGGCCGGGAAGAGGGAAGTCCCAATCTCGGATAAGAGGATGGATGGGTGGATGGATATGTAAGGCAATTTAATAGATACCTAAGGAATTATGTTTGTTAGATAGATAGATAGATAGATAGATAGATAGATAGATAGATAGATAGATAGATAGATAGATAGATAGATAGATAGATAGATAGATAGATAGATAGATAGATAGATAGATAGATAGATAGATAGATAGATAGATAGATAGATAGACCAGTGGACAGTACTCGGTGAGCCAGAGTTGGGTGGAAGGTGGACGAAGACTGCCGAGGAGGAGTGGAGGAGAAAGAGAAGAGAATTTATTGTATTGTGTGCTTTTGTGTTGATGGGACTGAGTTGTGCCTGTGGGAAACGGGGAAGGCGTTTCCCAATTGGTGAAGAAAAAATAAAAACACATCTTTATTTTTATCAGTGTGCCTCTAGCGTCTGTCTGTGTTGTGCTGGGTGGCTGGCACGCCCCCTACAGTTTTTACAATATATAGATAGATAGATAGTGAAAGGCACTACATAAAAATAGACAGAAAGAATGAACAGCCAGCCTAGACAGTGACAGTGTGAAGTGAGTGTGTCCAGTTTTTTCTCTTCTACTAAGATACCACTGAATTTAATAGCCATGGACAGAATGCACTTACAGTACAGCCAAATTAAGGCAGAGATCATATGGGAATGTAATGATGGGACTGGGGTCTTCCACTTTAAAGCAATATTTCCCCCAGAACACACACACACCATGGCCATCTGCTAACGATGCAAGTAAAGAAAAGAAAGAAAGGAATAGAGTGCTTTCAACAGAGCCTCCACTGCTTCTCGAACTAATACATTCCCGGAGCAGCTCACTGTGAAATTAGAGCCTCATTATTTCCGGATAGAGCACCACAGAGCGCTTCAGGAACTCTCTAGAGACGCCGACAAACCTGAAACACTCGTAAAACAGAATTAAGTCCACTCTCTGTGATAAAACATACATTTATGACACCGTGGCGGCATTGATTATTTCTAACCCCTAGGCATTAAATGGAAATCAAAGAAACTCTACTTTTGGAACAAACAAGAATTGCGGGAGAACAGTGAAAAGTAAATTGCATCCGTGCTTCCTGAAACACAGTTTGTGGCCACGAGGTCTTGAAAAGCCCACCGAGTGCGTCCGTGGCCTCATTTGTTATTCACATCATCAATACAGAGTAAATGTTTATGATGCTTCTGCTAAGATCTACAGTAATTAGCTCTGCCACCAGGGATCCCCTGACAGGAATAAACCTCCCGTTTATTTGAGACCTGGGAATGCCGAATGCAAACAGGCCTATAAGATTTTACTGCAAGACAATGCTGACGAGCCATCCTTCATTTAAACGACGCCTTGCTGGACAGCTGCCAGCCCTCATTTACATTTCCTCTTCTCCACGTTTTTCTTGGATAAAATGACTAAATGGTTAATCCCATTTGTTATTCAGACACCATGTAGACCTGTGGATGGCCATTGAAGCCGTTACAAAGGTAAACCTTCGTAGACATCTGCAGTCTCCTGAAGTGCAAAGGTGACAGAGGAGTGAGTTCAGCTGAGAAATGGACAATTAAATAACACTTACAACCTGCAAATGAGACCTTCACAGGGCATTGGGCACACACTGGCATCACCTAAAGACCTAAGAGATAATACATGAGGCGAAGTGCACAGTAGAGGTGTGAAGAGCATGGCATCTGGATAAGAAAGGTTCATTCCAGAAGTTTTCTTCATATGTGAGACTGTGGTCATTTGGAATGCCCTCAGGATAAGATGCTGAGGCATATTTTTTGAATAAAGTTACCCAGATAAGCCTGATGGGCTTAATTCCGTTCTTTTATTTGTACCACTCTTTTTGTTCTCAAGTTACCTAGCATGGAGGATAGTCATTCCTGAGGAGATCCAAGTAAAATGGACACTGTAGAAACACCTGCATGGCATTAAATTGACTCTATATACAGAGTGGCACATTCTCCATGTGCCCAGGTGGATTTTCCCTGTGCCCTCATGTTTCCTTCCACATCCAAATGAGTCCACTCATTTAGCCTGCAAAGACGTGGCAACCCATCCAAAGTTGACATCTGCTTTATACCCAATGTGGCCCATGACCACAACAGTGGAAATAAAGGGAGCTGCCACTTTTGATTTTCAAAAGGCAAAGTTCCAAAATATTTTTTCTCAGCAGGGACAACCTCCTACTTTTAACACATTAGTGATACTAAGAAGGACATCACAGTACAATGTACCACTATAACCTATACGGATTGTAAAAATACTGTATATAAAAATATATCAATACCTATAAAAAAATGCATTTTACATGACGTGCATTAAACGGGCAATACATTGGCCCAGTGGTTAGTGCTGCTGTCTCACAGCTCCCGCTGTTGTGGTCTGTGTGAAACTTGCACATTTTCCCCATATCTGTGATTTCTCTGTTTTTCTTGCCTCTTTCCAATGAAGTTCATGTTAGGTCATCTGGCATTTCTACATTGTCCTTGCATTATTGGACAATCTGGAACCCTTTTCAGCACTGACTCCTGCCTTGTGCCTCATATTGCCAGGATGGGCTGTGGGCTCCAGAATTCTGAATTGGACTGAGCGTATTTGAGAATGTTTATAGATATGTGTCCAGTGACAGCAGGACAAGAACTTCAGGTCCTCCTTTGGCTTGAGTTGAGCCAGGCGTGCAGTACGGAATTGTAAGTTACAAACAAGTGACTTGATTATGGGAGTTCTTCTTCATCTTGGCTTTCCTTTCTGTTTTATTGCTCTCATTACCATTTATATTAAATTAGTGTTTGCTTTATTTTACAGTGAGCAGAGAAATGATCCAGATCTCCATATTCAGTTGAGTGCAGAAATGAGATCTTTTAAAACGGGGGGGGGGGGGGGGGGGGGGGGATATTCAAATGGAGTTAAAAGAATGCAAACAGGAACATGCAGCAGGTCACATCCCAGTTTGACACAAACTGAAGATCACTTATCTGGATAGGGAAACACATGCTCACACAGAAGAAATGGCTTTGAATCATTCAGCTGGCTAAACAGCTGACAGTGCAGTGAGTAGGTGAGTGGATCGCTGGGTTCAGAGACACTGAGGGAATCGGCTCTTCACTTGGAATCTGGAGTGGGAGCCTCCAGCTCTTATTTCGAGGGCACAGGGGTGAGGTGATTTGTCCAAGTGCCTAAAGGTCGAGTCGGGAGTTCAGGAGTTTAAAGGCAACATCCAATGAGTACACAGCTTTTACTGATATTTCTGTGGTGCTATGAATTAGGGGTATGTAGGATATGTGAAGTGAGGGAAAGCCCATAGGGCAGGCCCATAAGCACAGATAAATAATAACAATCATATTTATAATTAAGAGGGTGCTGAAACCTAGCACCTGCGGTGGGCTGGCGCCCTGCCCAGGGTTTGTTCCTGCCTTACGCCCTGTGCTGGCTGGGATTGGCTCCAGTCGGACCCCCGTGACCCTTTGTTAGGATATGGCGGGTTGGAAAATGACTGACTGAAACCTAGAACAGTAGAAATGGGCTTAAGGAAGGAAACAGCCCTGGGCAGGGTGCGTGCCCACCCTCATATTCACACTCAGCATATCTGGACTTACCAAGTAAACTAATATATGTGTCCTTAAGATGTGGAGAAAAACCCAATAATACACAGGGATACTGTGCAGGCTATACAAAGACAACGATCAGGTGCAGAATTTGAGCTTGGTTGCTGAATCAGGCAGGCAAAAATCATTAACCAACGTACCACCATGTTCTCCTTAATATAAAAATAAAATTTATAAATAGACTTTTATAATATAAATTAGGTTCTCCCTCCATTTATCCATTATCAGTCATGCTTAACAACAACAATAATAATAATCTACTCTCTATATATAAAATCCTAAGCCTAAAAGTGCAACAATTTTGTGCAATGATTTTATGTGACGTTTTTATGTCATGTTTATTGTCACACTTTAAATCGGGCTTATTTTAAAACCTACATACAGTTAGGTCCATAAATATTTGGACAGAGTTAATTTCTAATTTTGGTTCTGTACATTACCGCAATGAATTTTAAATGAAACAACTCAGATGCAGTTGAAGTGCAGACTTTCAGCTTTAATTCAGTCGGGTGAACAAAACGATTGCATAAAAATGTGAGGCAAATAAAGCATTTTTTTAACACAATCCCTTCATTTCAGGGGCTCAAAAGTAATTGGACAAATTAAATAACTGGAAATAAAATGTTCATTTCTAATACTTGGTTGAAAACCCTTTGCTGGCAATGATAGCCTGAAGTCTTGAACTCATGGACATCACCAGATGCTGGGTTTCCTCCTTTTTAATGCTCTGCCAGGCCTTTACTGCAGTGGCTTTCAGTTGCTGTTTATTTGTGGGCCTTTCTGTCTGAAGTTTAATCTTCAACAAGTGAAATGCATGCTCAATTGGGTTAAGATCAGGTGACTAACTTGGCCATTCAAGAATTTTCCACTTCATTCCTTTATTAAACTCCTGGGTTGCTTTGACTGTATATTTTGGGTCATTGTCCATCTGTATCATGAAACGCCGCCCAATCAATTTGACTGCATTTAGCTGGATTTGAGCAGACAGTATGTCTCTGAACACCTCAGAATTCATTTGGCTGCTTCTGTCCTGTGTCACATCATCAATAAACACTAGTGTCCCAGTGCCACTGGCAGCCATGCACGCCCAAGCCATCACACTGCCTCCACCGTGTTTTATAGATGATGTGGTATGCTTTGGATAATGAGCTGTTCCACGCCTTCTCCATACTTTTTTCTTGCCATCATTCTGGTAGAGGTTGATCTTGGTTTCATCTGTCCAAAGAATGTTTTTCCAGAACTGTGCTGGCTTTTTTAGATGTTCTTTAGCAAAGTCCAATCTAGCCTTTCTATTCTTGAGGCTTATGAGTGGCTTGCACCTTGCAGTGCACCCTCTGCATTTACTTTCATGCAGTCTTCTCTTTATGGTAGACTTGGATATCGATACGCCTGCCCCCTGGAGAGTGTTGTTCACTTTGTTGGCTGTTGTGAAGGGGTTTCTCTTCACCATGGAAATGATTCTGCGATCATCCACCGCTGTTGTCTTCCGTGGGCGTCCAGGGGCCTCATGCATAACGCCGTTTGTAGAATTCACACTATAACATGACGTAAGCACAAAAGCCGAAATGTGCTTGCGCACAGAAAAATCTAGATGCAGGAATCTGCGCGTACGCAAACTTCCACATTCTTCCGCTACATAAATCCCGATCAGTGTGAAAAGTAACGCTCGTGCACGTGCCTGCTGTCCTGCCCCAACTCCTCCCAGAATTACGCCTCTTTGAATATGCAAAGCAATATAAATAGCCCTTAAGCTCAGTGTTTTGTGAAAAGACAATGGGAAAAGCAAGAGGGAAAATGGAAGAATTTCAGCGAATACCAAGTGGAGGCAAAGAAAAGCATACTATTTGTTGGTTTAAACAGTGATATAAACAACAAAAGGAAACTAATCGACTGACATAGTGTGTCGGAGAAACTCGAAAGCTCAAGTTCACAAAGTTGCACAGTTCCCGAAATAAAAAAGAAGTTGTCAGATATCAAAGACACCGTGAAAAGGCGAGACGTAGCCCACCGTCTAAGTGACATATGAAAGCTTATTAGGGTACAGAGAAAAAAAAGGCACACAGTGGGGAAAAAGCACGAAATGTCAACTTCAATCTCGAAATTTCCACTTTAATCACGTAGTTTATTTTGTCATTAAAGTAGAACATCATAAACTTCATCTTAAAATTGTTTAACTAGTTTCTCAAATCACATCGTAATTAAAGTAGCGTGTTAAATGCTTTGTTTTGTATGTGTTCTTCTATGTGCTCTATGTGTGTGAATCACTACGTGCTTCCAGGCTTTCTCTTCCTCTGACAGGACACAGAATCCATTACATTTGTGATATTACAGCTCTCTGAATAATTAAAATACTGAGATGTATACTTGATATCATTTTCATGATGATAGGAGTTAAAGCACGTTATTAAACATGGAAACACGGTGGCGCAGTGATTGTGGCAACCTTCGATGAAATAATTTAATACAGCAGTACTCCGGGGAGGCTCTAGGCTCGCGGCGGCCCTGGGCAGAGAAAGAATCGGTGGCCCCTTCGCCCGCCAATGTCAATATGGTATCTTATACACGATGGATGGCCACGTCCGTTGCGGACACTGCATAGCCGCCTCGTGCTCATGACACAAGCGTTTAACATTTGCCGAAATTTGCCGCTGCGTTTTTAGCTGTGTCATTATTTTCTCTTTCAGTTTTATATTCAATATATATTGATGTGGCGGCCCCTGGGATTTGGCGACCCTGTGCAGGTGCACAGTTTGCACATGCCTAAGGCCACCCCTGCAGTATTGTCTCTTTCAAACGTACTAACCTCCAATTCCTGTCCTTCCTTTTCTTTCTCCAAGTAACCGATTGCCACACAATCAGCTCTGTAATAGACGTGAAGCCATCTGTAAGCTTATAATACCGATTCTTCAAAAGTTTTAAGGAACATTGAAATATCTTCGTAGTACATGTTTAATTATTCTATCGTTCACGCCTGTCCCATTGAAGCATACAGTGCTTTTATCTGTATAATATAATAAACATATTTTGCTGCATTTCATCTTAAAAATGATATCGTCATCATATGTAAATACGCGCTTTATAAAGTGGCTCAGGTTCTGCAATATTATAACTGTAGTGCAAGTTTACAGTGAGATGATTGTACTTATAAGTACAAATAGTTCTACAAGGAGCACTTGATGGACTGATTGGGATGAAACTCTTTCTGAACCACGAGGTCAGTACAGGAAAGGTGGTTTTGAAGTGTTTGCCGTGTGAGAAGCAGTTCAAATAGGAAGCATGGCTGATGCAGCATCTGCTTGATGCTGTATACCAATAATTCTCTTTCCGATCAGCTGCTCCGAGTGGTGCAGTGAGAGTAATATGGAAAAAGATGATCCGCTGTGGCAACCCATAATGGGAGCAGCTGAAAGAAGAAGAAGGTGCACTGAGAGTAACAACGCTAAAGCAGTTATGGTATTTAGAATAGTTTGACCATTCTGTGGACCATTATATTGTTATTGGTTAATTACAATCAGATGCATTAAACTAATAAACAATATGCGGTTAATTTCAGTGTATTTATAAAGCCGCGTCAGGGACATGGATCTGAAAAAGAATGATAAACCACACAGGAACACTAGCACTGCTTTGACGCTGGGTGCCGCCAGTCTGTAAAACCGAGCAGAGAACTTGCGTACGACAGGGTATGAGGTACCATGGAAAAGTGCGTAGCTTTACGCCAAGTGTAGGTTTTATACATCGCGATTTGAACGTGGAAACATTCTTACACAACATTTCTGTGCGTACGCACCGTTTATACATGAGGCCCCAGGTCTTTTTGCTTTGCTGAGTTCACCAGTGCTTGCTTTCTTTCTCAGGATGTACCAAACTGTAGATTTTGCCACTAATAATATTGTAGCAATTTCTCAGATGGGTTTTTTCTGTTTTCGCAGCTTAAGGATGGCTTCTTTCACCTGCATGGAGAGCTCCTTTGACCGCATGTTGTCTGTTCAAAGCAAAATCTTCCACATGCAAGCACCACACCTCAAATTAACTCCAGGCCTTTTATCTGCTTAATTGATAATGACATAATGACGGACCTGCCCACACCTGCCCATGAAATAGCCTTTGAGTCAATTGTCCAATTACTTTTGAGCCCCTGAAATGAAGGCATTGTGTTAAAAAAATGTTTTAGTTGCCTCACATTTTTATGCAATCGTTTTGTTCACCCCACTGAATTAAAGCTGAAAGTCTGCACTTCAACTGCATCTGAGTTGTTTCATTTAAAATTCATTGTGGTAATGTACAGAACCAAAATTAGAAAAAAGTTGTCTCTGTCCAAATATTTATGGACCTAACTGTATATATATTTGGTATCATTCTTTTCAGAATTTATCGAACTTTAATGTGATGTTGTTATATTTGCAGATTCTTATTCCGTTTTAAAATTATAAACTAAAAAATATCAAGAACTCATGTCTCCCAAGACAAAACTTTGTGGCAAGACATTTAACCATGCCCGGGCCGGAAATAAAAGACAAATAGTAGGACAACTGCTGTACAGGCTTTTAAATGTTCAAAGTGCTGTGTGAGATGCAGATCACGCAGCATGGCAGCAGCAGCAAGCCAACAGCTGATCGAGCAAAGAGGAGGTAAAAAAAAACCTGTATTTGTTTCACATTGCATCACCTGATACTATTATTTGTACACCAGATACTTTCATGTGTGCACCAGATATTATCATTTGAGCATGAGATACCTTCACGTGCCCACCAGATCCCTTCAATGCACAGCAGATACTTTCATGTGCACACCAAATACTTTCATGTGCACACCAGATGCTATAATGTGCAGACCAGATAATTTCATGTACAGACCAGATACTATCATGTGCCCACCAGATACTTTCACGTGCACACCAGATACAGTACTATCATTTTTGCATGACATACATTCATGTGCCCACCAGATACTTTCACATGCACAGCAGATACTTTCACATGTTCACCAGATACTATAATGTACAGACCAGATACTTTTGCATGTACATCAGAAACGTTCATGTGCATACCTCATACTTTCACATGCATGCTAGATACTATCAAGTACCCAACAGATATTATTGTGTGTGCACGACATACTTTCAGAGGAGCACCAGATTTTATCATGTGTGAGTATACATTTTCTGTTAACAGGACATACTGCTTAATAGTGTGATGTTATGAACACAGTTATATTCTAAACAAATGGGTATTGACGAGTTTATAAATGTATATGTTCAAATCCCTGATTCACAAAGCAACAGCACTAACAACTCCATCAACATGTATTGAAAAGTAATCAAATTAGCTAGCTAACTACTCGCAGCAACTCATTTGTTTACAGCCAGCTTCTTACACAATTTTACAAGAGCCATTCATATTGTACATTTTGATTACTTGTGCATTTTTCCCAGTTCAATGATGGTACACAAACTAATTCCTTGGCAAACCTGGTACATCACTTATCTACACCAATGAATTAGAGTATCTAACATGCATGCTAAAGAGGTAAATCACATCAGGACCCTGTAATTATCACCATTTTGTGACAATGGACAAGTTCAAGTTAAAAATAGATGATTTTTTCTTGGCCAAATTTGAACATCCTTGTCAAACCCACTGGCAAAACTAGCACACTGGGACATCCACGACACTGTACAGAATGAACTGTGACATTTAAAGGGCATAGTAGAGTGGAAAACTGTATTAGGATGGTTTTTATTATCACCTTTGGAACAAGAAGGATTGCTAAATTAAGTTGCAGGTGATATTTACTTAGTCCAACCATACAGTAGCTGCATTAGTGAAATTAATGGACTACCTGCTATGTTATTGTGTTTGTTATGATGCAAAAAAGAAGACACACACTATTTCAGTTTATGGTTTTACATCACACTCTTAACACAATTAGAGTACATGTTAAGCATTATGGTCCTGTTATTCACATATATGGGACTTAAACATAATCTTTTTAAGAATTGATTTTGCACAATTATCATAATGTTTTTCTTCACACCCAGAACCATAGAAACATAAAATAAGTTACTGCAGGTGATATTTACTTAGTCCAACCATACAGTAGCTATGTTAGTAAAATGAATGGACTACCTGCTATGTTATTGTGTTTGTTGTGATGCAAAAAAGAAGACACACACTATTTCAGTTTTGGTTTTTGATAGATAGATAGATAGACAGACAGACAGACAGACAGACAGACAGACAGACAGACAGACAGACAGACAGACAGACAGACAGACAGACAGACAGACAGACAGACAGATAGATAGATAGATAGATAGATAGATAGATAGATAGATAGATAGATAGATAGATAGATAGATAGATAGATAGATACTTTATTAATCCCAAGGGGAAATTCACATACTCCAGCAGCAGCATACTGATACAAAAACAATTTTAAATTAAAGAGTAATAAAAATGCAGGTAAAAACAGACAATAACTTTGAATAATGTTAACGTTTACCCCCCCAGGTGGAATTGAAGAGTCGCATAGTGTGGGGGAGGAACGATCTCAGTCTGTCAGTGGAGCAGGAAAGTGACAGCAGTCTGTCGCTGAAGCTGCTCCTCTGTCTGGAGATGACACTGTTTAGTGGATGCAGTGGATTCTCCATAATTAATAGATAGATAGATAGATAGATAGATAGATAGATAGATAGATAGATAGATAGATAGATAGATAGATAGATAGATAGATAGATAGATAGATAGATAGATAGATAGATAGATAGATAGATAGATAGATAGATACTAGGAGTCTGCTGAGCGCCTGTCGCTCTGCCACGGATGTCAAACTGTCCAGCTCCATGCCTATAATAGAGCCTGCCTTCCTCACCAGTTTGTCCAGGCGTGAGGCATCCTTCTTCTTTATGCTGCCTCCCCAGCACACCACCGCGTAGAAGAGGGCACTCGCCACAACCATCTGTTAGAACATCTGCAGCATCTTATTGCAGATGTTGAAGGACACCAGTCTTCTAAGGAAGTACAGCCCCTTAACACAATTAGAGTACCTGTTAAGCATTATGGTCCTGTTATTCACATATATGGGACTTAGACATAATCTTTTTAAGAACAGATTTTGCACAATTATCATAATGTTCTTCTTCACACCCAGAACCACAGAAACATAAAATAAGTTACCAAGTAATATGGTAGACAATAGTTCAAAACTCATCTTGATGTCATTTTGGAAAACCTTGAAGAGGATTGGTGAGCTCATCCAGCTGAATGTCCTGTTGTTCTAATATTCAAACTGTGGTGAAGTGCCAGTCTACCACATGGCTCATTTGTCTTCTCAACTTTAGCCACTGATAACGTAACATTCTCAAACCAGCTTAATCCAACTCAGTATCACAATGACAGCCTGTTATCATATGGTGTCAACTTATAGGTTCCACATAAGTTAATAAGCATGTCTTTGAAATGGGGGAGTTAAAGAGGATTACCCATAGAAACACCCATGCAGAACTCAAACCAAATCTACACAGTGAATGGACTGAAATTGGAGTTTGGGACCATAAGGCATCAGTGCTATCCACCACACCACATTGGTGCTATTAGTATTAAAAACATAAGATAACATAACATTCTTAATTCTGCTTAATCTAATTCTACATAGCAGGGAGTCTTTGTCAGCAACATCAAGCAACAGGCAGGAATGATTTGTTAATTGTTATTCACAGATCAGCAGTATTATCACTGGACATCTCAGTTTCACATTGGTAAATACAGAAATATCAGTTACAAAGCTGAGGAAGGACAGCTGGACTTTCAGCCTTAGTCTGTTGTTTGACTCCATCTGTCTACAATAAATGTTTGAAAATTCCTCAGAGTAAGGGCAGCTAAGATGAAAAACTGTTTGCCGAGGACTGAACAGTTGGTTTTTGAAATAATAAGAAGGATGGCACCAGAGGAGCTCCGATGTCCTCTGAATTGAAATGGAAGAAATTGACATGAAGTTTGTAGCCTTGGCAGTCAATAGGAGAGGTTAACGCCAAACGTTCAGAGACTCTTCTTTCAGACAACTGCTGAAGATAAACAGCACCACACCAGCAGCTGTTCTCCACTGGCTGGCACATCAGCGACAGATAGTAGGTGAGCATTTACTTCCTAAACAGTAATAACCTGCGCAGCATAAAGGGTGAATCTAACAGCCACATTCTTCTTCTCTGTCCATTTGAGTTAAAATGTATGCATCTGTCTGACACTGTGCCTTGTGATGTAACTCAGTCATCTTTTAATGCTGTCACATGAGGTGCTATTGAACTTTCTCATGGATCTCATTGTTTAATTTATTCAGGTTGTGTCTTCTGTGTGCTGGTCATTTTGGACCCGAAGGTGATGCTCACCCAAAGTCACCTCTGTACGAGAAAATAATTTCAATGTCTATCCCATATACAGTAACCTTTAATACTTGACAACAATTCAATAAGATGTGCCTCTTTCTCACTGTATCTGCTCTTAGCTTCTTACCAGTACTCTCTTCTTTTGGGTCCTTAGATATCAATTCAAAACCCTCTTAAATGGCCTGGCAACAACCTTTCTACATTCACCTACTCAAGTGATTGTTTTCTTTCTGTCTTTCTCAAGGGCCTCAGCTCACTCTAATAAAGTTTATATGGCAGTCTTCTCCAGGTGCAATCTGTCAGTCTTTAGCACCATCACAGCACTCTTGGCGACAGGTATTTACATTCACATGAGAGATGTGAAACAATGTAACACATTAAAGGCAAACACACTATTTGTTTTTAGCAATCCTGGAGTAAAATTAAAAATATAATTGACTGCTAATTAAAATAAAAGGAAAAAAGTGTCAGAGGACATGTTAATGTCTTGATGTGTTTCAGTTTGTCAATTTGGATTTAGAGGTGTCACCCACCTCACAGACAGCAGGTCTCTCTAGGGGAACACGTGACTTCAGTGGTGCCAACATACACCATTTTCGGAAATCCTCTAGGAGGTGCTCCCCCCACTCGAGACACACTTATGACAGTAGCAGAGAATTTCACTGCTGAAAAATGGGTGGCATATCACTTTAAAAGGTTAAAGGATTTTTTTTTACTTCTATAATTAGAGAAAGGGAAATATTATATAATAAATGTCTATGCTTGGAAGTGTGTGTGTCTGTCCAGCCCGAAAGTGAGAGGTGGATTCAGGGTAAGGGCTGCACGT
The DNA here is from genome assembly GCF_900747795.2 of Erpetoichthys calabaricus. Lineage (NCBI taxonomy): Eukaryota > Metazoa > Chordata > Cladistia > Polypteriformes > Polypteridae > Erpetoichthys > Erpetoichthys calabaricus. Next base: position 46,512,200 of record NC_041405.2, read on the forward strand.
CCGAGGAAACACAAAACTAAACGTCACTGCGTGGAAGTGTGTCTGTCTGTCTGTCCAGCCCGGAAGTGCAAGGCTACTACAGCATGAAGCTCAGAGAATTGGCAAGACAGCCCCAAGTTAACAAGTCGTAAGAAGAAAGCGACTCTGTTGCCAAAGTAAAACCGCTGAGAAAAGAGAGAAACTCTTACATAAGCGAGACGAGCACATCAGCAAAATGGTATCCCTTTAACTTTTCCTCTCGCCACTAATACACAAGCGAGGCAAGCACGTCGGCAAAACAAATCCTCCTACGAGAGAGGTGCCCAGAGTAGTTCCTTTCAATTACCTAACCCTAACCCTAACCCTAACCCTACATTTCAATTTTTTTTCTGACAATTTCAATAGTTTCTAGGTCCCCAGGCTTTTTACAGCACGGGCTTACACAGCTAGTGTGATATAATGTACAAGGAAGGTTAATTCACCCATCCATCGTGGGCTGCAGCATATTCCAGAAGTAGTGGATACAAGGCAGGTACTAACCTTAGACATTACAGAGTCATGGTAGGCATTTCCCAGACCGAACCACCTTGGATGAGGTGCCATATCATCACAGTGTGCACTCATGCACATGCAATTTAGTGTCACCTGTTTACTGAGCATGCATGTCTTTGGGAGCCCAACCAGAGTACCCATGGAAAATCAATAAAGAAAATGTGTAAATTCCTCAAAGACAATGACTGTTTTAGAATTTGAACACAAGCTTTTGGCCCTGTGAGGTAACGGTGCTAAACAGGAAGGTAGTGTGGGGCTATGGGTGAGGTGGTCTACAGTGGGCCATTGTCCAGTCCGGGGTGGCACTGCTGCTGTGTATCTGATGCTGCAGTTAGAGGCTCACAGTTATTTTGGACAAAGTGGCGTTGAATAGCTTAATATACAGTATACATGTCTCATTTGTCTGTTGGTTATAGCAACTTCTTCAAGTGGCATAGCTGCCATTTAAATTCTGTGGTGTATGGTAGGAAATAAATAGATTTACAACAGTAGCAAATGGTATTTTTGTGTCACCAAAAGGTTATATTAACAGTGACTCAAAATTTTAAACAGTTCCTTATACTATAACCCATCTAGGATTAATGCTGACTTGCACTCTGTGACATTTAAACTGGCACTAAAATTAAATTTGCAGGGGATTTTACAATTGCAAAATGCAAAACTCATCAAAAAGATTTTTTTAAAATATTTTAATTTCTTTTTTGGAGGTGTAAAACAAGGAATATTTGTTGTTCACATTTTTGTGTTTACCTGTGTTCTTTTCTGCAATAGTGTAATACATGTAACCTGTAATGTAATCTGTAGCACACCGGTAAAATGTATTCTATCTATATACCTCTTATGTGTGTTTTTTTTAAATGTGACATGCTGCATATTTTCCACACAAAGTCTAAAATGCATTTTCACCACAGGAAAATCTCACTAAATGGGAATACAAACACAACTCCACAACTCCAAGTGCCATGGAGCTTCAAGTTTCTTTTCTGCCTCCAATGCTTTACTAAGATTGTGATCGCCAAGGTCACAGTTTGCAAAGTGGAGATCGTACTACAGGAATACATCTGGCAACTCAACAACATGTCTATATGTGACAGGAAAACAGATATTTATTTAAATACTAAAATGACAGGCAGATGCATGCGGAATTCAAACATGTAATTGCTTCCAGAAATGAGCCGAATATCTTTCTTCTTGTGGCAGTGGCACAAAATCCATTTTCAGAGAAGTGCAACCTGTTTCATGATTTTTGTTGCAAGGAAGGACACAGAGTTCTGCTGCAAATTCAGTCTCACACTTATTATTTTGCTCATCACTACTATTTGTTCAATGACTTGAAGCGAATATATAATAACTTTTGCTGTTAAGTAAACAATATACAGTAACTATCTGTATCATAATATCTAAAACTATTTGGCTATTCCAATGTAAATATTTCCAAAAGACAGTTGCCATCTTCCATGAAAACATGGCACCCTTCTTTTCTCTTATCTGCACATTTCATCTACACTTCACTCCACATTTCCTGGAGTATATAGTTAGTCTCAATAATTCAGTAATATCCTGTGTTCTGAACAAATCTCATATCAGACCATATTCATGCCAGTTTTCTGCTGTGTGCCAGCCAACTGAGCGCCACAATGAATTCTGATGCAAACACAACTCTCTAAAACATCTTGCCCACTCTGGATAAGGCACTGACCTCTTTAGCCAGGGATTGTGGTTCGAGTTCCATCTGGGGTCAAAATTCAGATTTTTACCTGAATTCTATCTATCTATCATCTAACCCGCTATATCCTAACACAAGGTCACGGGGGTCTGCTGGAGCCAATCCCAGCCAACACAGGGTGCAAGGCAGGAACAAATCCTGGGCAGGGTGCCATCCCACCACAGGGCACACACACACACCAAGCACACACTAAGGACAATTTAGGATCACCAATACACCTAAACTGCATGTCTTTGGACTGTGGGAGAAAACCGGAGTATCCGGTGCAAACATGCAAACTCCATGCAGGGAGGACTTGGGAAGTGAACCCAGGTCTCCTTACTGCGAGGCAGCAGTGCTACCACTGCGCCACCGTGCCGCTATCTATCTATCTATCTATCTATCTATCTATCTATCTATCTATCTATCTATCTATCTATCTATCTATCTATCTATCTATCTATCTATCTATCTATCTACAGTGCATCCGAAAAGTATTCACAACACATCAGTTTTTCCACATTTGGTTATGTTACAGCCTTATTCCAAAATGGATTAAATTCATTTTTTTCCTCAGAATTCTACACACAACACCCCATAATGACAACATGAAAAGAGTTTCCTTAAGATTTTTGCAAATTTATTAAAAATAAAAAAATTGAGAAAGTACATGTACATAAGTATTAACAACCTTTGCCATGAAGCTCAAAATTGAGCTCAGGTACATCTTGTTTCCCCTGATCATCCTTGAGATGTTTCTGCAGCTTAATTGGAGTCCACCTGTGGTAAATTCAGTTGATTGGACATGATCTGGAAAGGCACACACCTGTCTATATAAGTTTCCACAGTTGACAGTTCATGTCAGAGCACAAACCAAACATGAAGTCAAAGGAATTGTCTGTAGACCTCCGAGACAGGATTGTCTCGAGGAACAAATCTGGGGAAGGTTACAGAAAAATTTCTGCTGCTTTGAAGGTCCCAATGAGCACAGTGGCCTCCATCATCCGTAAGTGGAAGAAGATCAAAACCACCAGGACTGTTCCTAGAGCTGGCTGGCCATCTAAACTAAGCAATCGGGGGAGAAGGGCCTTAATCAGGGAGGTGACCAAGAACCCGATGGTCACTCTGTCAAAGCTCCAGAGGTCCTCTGTGGAGAGAGGAGAACCTTCCAGAAGGACAACCATCTCTGCAGCAATTCACCAATCAGGCCTGTATGGTAGAGTGGCCAGACGGAAGCCACTCCTTAGTAAAAGGAACATGGGAGCCCACCTGGAGTTGGCCAAAAGGCACCTGAAGGACTCTCAGACCATGAGAAAGAAAATTCTCTGGTCTAATGAGACAAAGATTGAACTCTTTGGTGTGAATGCCAGGTCACGTTTGGAGGAAACCAGGCACCACTCATCACCAGGCCAATACCATCCCTACAGTGAAGCATGGTGGTGGCAGCATCATGCTGTGGGGATGTTTTTCAGCAGCAGGGACTGGGAGACTAGTCAGGATAAAGGGAAAGATGACTGCAGCAATGTACAGAGACATCCTGGATGAAAACCTGCTCCAGAGCACTCTTGACCTCAGACTGGGGCGACGGTTCATCTTTCAGCAGGACAACGACCCTAAGCACACAGCCAAGATATCAAAGGAATGGCTTCAGGACAACTCTGTGAATGTCCTTGAGTGGCCCAGCCAGAGCCCAGACTTGAATCCGATTGAACATCTCTGGAGAGATCTTAAACTGGCTGTGCACCAACGCTTCCCACCCAACCTGATGGAGCTTGAGAGGTGCTGCAAAGAGGAATGGGCGAAACTGGCCAAGGATAGGTGTGCCAAGCTTGTGGCATCATATTGAAAAAGACTTGAGGCTGTAATTGCTGCCAAAGGTGCATCGACAAAGTATTGAGCAAAGGCTGTGAATACTTATGTACATGGGATTTCTCAGTTTTTTTATTTTAAATAAATTTGCAAAAACCTCGAGTAAACTTTTTTCACGTTGTCATTATGGGGTGTTGTGTGTAGAATTCTAAGGAAAAAAATGAATTTAATCCATTTTGGAATAAGACTGTAACATAACAAAATGTGGAAAAAGTGATGCGTTGTGAATACTTTCTGGATGCACTCTATCTATCTATCTATCTATCTATCTATCTATCTATCTATCTATCTATCTATCTATCTATCTATCTATCTATCTATCTATCTATCTATCTATCTATCTATCTATCTATCTATCTATCTATCTATCTATCAAAGTCTTAGCAATCACACTCAGTGAGCCTGGTGCTTCACGCTGCTGTCTCTTAGTGGCCTTGCCTTTGTCAAGTCCCACATGAGTCATGTGGGTCCCTCTTTCTTGCAAAAGAGGGAAGACAGCCTTTGGTCTGCTTTAAATAACTTTATAACAAAGGTTTACTGTATATAGCAAAATATATTTCACAGTTTTTATTGGTGTGGTTTCAAGAGAAAAAAAAATACACAGTACATCCACTCCATAACCTCCATGTTAATTTTAGGATGATGGGGAGTCAGTGTCTATCTTGGAAGCATTAGGTGCAAGGTGGGAAATAATTCTGAATAGGCTGCCAACGCACATGGACTGTACTCTCACACTAACATGCTTATTTTAGGATGGAGAAGGAAGACAAATCAAAATGACTGACTTTTTATTTCACCAATCAGATCTCTAAATTTTCCAGGCACTGCCCATTCAAACAAGGTTTAATGTGTCCATGGGCAACGTCTGCTGCGCTCCGTCGAACTGCATAGCAATCAGTTGTTACATGAACTGTTGTCAGCGACTTGAAGAAAGAAAAGTTGCTTATGACAACTGAAAATATCGCTAGATTTCTTACTAGACTCTTTTTTAAAATAAAGTCACCAAGGGGTGTGAAAAGTCGCTAGATATAGCGACAAAGTCACCAAGTTGGCAACACTTATTTCACATGATCCCACAATTCAAAACCAAGTCTCTGGCACTGTTAGACAGTAGCAGTAGAGTGTTGTACTGTGTTAGCCATAGATTGATACAGGAGAAAGTAGGGTGAAATGACACCTTTTATTGGCTAACTAAATAGATTACAAATCACCATAGGTCACCCAGGAAATCCTGGCAGAAAAATATGCATATGTTACAAAACAGCTAAACATTGCACATAACATAGCACCATTCTCTCCTTACTTTATTTTTATTTTTCTTACACTCTTGGATAAAGGGACCACATGTGGTATTAGGGACATTAAGTATTTCTCTCTCACTTTCCTTCTTTTTGTCAGCTGCTAAAGTCTTTACCCTTGCACGTCTTTTAGATCCTTTGTGCTTTCCACCCGCTAACATCTCTGTCTAAAATGAAACAATGACTTCTCTCCTCCCCTGGGATGCCAGCATTTAGGTCAGTCTGTGCTTCAGTTTAAGGTACATCTGTGCAGCATGATAATCTACAGAACGGCAGATAGTAGCGTAATACAAAAAAGCGAGAGCTAATGGATGAGGGGAGCAGATATAACTGTAATACTGTATTATGTTATCTGGAATGAATAAATCATTCTCAAGGCAGAATAAATTAATATAATACAATAGCATATTAAAAATCACAGGGATGAAAACAATATGTCAGTACAGAGAGCTCTTGAAGTTTATTCAGGTACATAGCCATTTTTAAAACTATTGGTACAATTTATTCATATACAGCTCTTCACCCATTTCATAGCCTGCATATCCAGCTTAGGAGCTGTGACAGTTTCTGGTGGCACTGGACACAAAAAGGGACCAAAGCAGGGCAGAACCATTCACAAAGCAGAACAAATTAGAATTACCAATTAATTTAACACATGCAGCTTTGGGATGTAGAAGGGAAACCAAAGTACCCAGGGAAAAGACCCCAATTACAGAAGGAGTAAAGAGAAGGAGTAGCAAAGTCCACAAAGAGAGTGACCACAGTGCAGTTTAAACCCAGGACATTTATTAGTATGTAACTAAATTATAGGAACATTTATAAATGAAACCACTCCTCACCTACTACCTAAAACAGAAACTTTATAAATGTAGTAAATACTGTACAATAAAACATTAAACTCGAGTAAGTGGTGCAAAACTTTTCAGACAAATCTTTGCTAATATTGTATACTACAACACACACAGTGTGTTCTTCATTGTTACATGAATCAGGACAGCATCCCAAATTTAATGACATTAAATTTCAGAGGGGCCAAGAAAAACCTCTTCAGTCCACTCTTTGGTAATTTCACAGTAATCAAAAAATTATACAAAGTGTCTGAAATATAATTAGGCATAATTAAAAATTAAACGTGTGCTTATTAATTGTTTGAGACTCCCCCTGGGGGTCATGCACAATAATTAAATTGAATTATTTTAATTGCATTTTTTAAAAAGAGAGTCTGGCGGTGTTCTGACTCTCTTTTCTTGGTCCAATATTTATTCAGAACTTGACCCGATGACCCATTCACATTAGACAATCAAATGTGCGATGCATGACAGCGGCAGATATGCTCGCAAGACGTGAGAGGGTTTTGAAAGCTCCATGTTTGTCTTTTCACCCTTTGAGCATGCTGTAATTACTACCGCTTCTTTGGGGGAAAGATGATTTCTCTTAGCCACACAAAACCTATGAAGCAATATTAATTAGCTTTGTGAGAAATGTCAGGAAACAATCGTCTGAAAGTGACATGCTGTCACATCTGACAAACTGCTAAAAATACACAAAGCCAGCAAACACGACCAGCTGCAGATGTTAGGCACGGCATTTTAGACACTCTCGTGGGGAACGGCTATGTTCTCCTTGCAACTAAATTCAAGGCCAGTAAAGCAAACACAATATTTTTGTACATCCTCTGCCATTGTAATGCTTTCGGGAATTGAACATGGCACTAAGAAGGGGCACATTAACTTTTTATAGAAACAGGGTAAAATGCATGTCCGGCAGACAAGTAACAACCATAAAGCCTAATTAATTAATTAAATTGGTAACAGTATCCATTAGTGACATGTCAAGCTGGAAATTAGGCAAATCTATCGCAGCCTTTTACTATAATACTCTATAAGTATTATAAGTAAAGTAATACAAAGTAGTAGTGTCTACTAGTCTTATTGAAATCTCCATACCCATCACTCAATTCTGCTATTCTCGTTGAAGTTTCCCCACACACTACTTGTTTCAATGATGTGAGAAATTAAATGTTGAATTAACATATTTTTTTGTTTTAAGCCCAGCATGTGGTAATGCCTGCCTGGATCTCATCTTTTCAAACAATAAAAAAAGAGTAATAAAAAAAGATGTTATTGATACTTTAAGCAACAGTGATCACAACATGGTAAAAGTTGGGATCATCTTTGAAGATACACACATGTTTACCAAAACAAACACTTATAATTTGAGAAGAGCAGACTTCTGAGGAATTATCTAGGACAGCGGTTCTCAAACTGTGGGGCGCAAATGTTGCCATATGTGGCGTCATTTCGCTATTCGTAGGGAAATTTTAAACTTGTAACGGTGTATCGGCAGCAAAAAATATAGGAATAAATTTTATTAGGGTTTCACAAAAACATTAGGGGGGCGCGATTAAAACTGTTATGAAAACTCGGGTCGCAAATACTCAAAGGTTGAGAAACGCTGATCTCGGAAATACAGAATGGGAAAGTAAAAACTCTGCAGGTATAAATGACAGATTGTGTCTTTCATGATTTGGCTTTGCTGCGGAATTAGCATGATCTTCTACTTGAATTGGGTTTCTTTTAGGCCGAGGATTCTGTTTCTGCCATTTATAGTTCAGAATTGTTTATGGCTTAGGTGCTGTATTTTGTTTTTGTGCCATCTTGCGCCATTTTGAATTCCCGTCATTAGGTTCGCTTTACTGCATTTCTAGGGGCGTAGCCTCAGAGGTCATGACCTGTGGTAATCAACATATTAGAATTAAAGGACAGCTAGGAACTCATTTCCTAATCCAATCTTCAGATTCAAAAACTTTCTCAAAGACCTTTGTTTCAAAGTTATTCTTCTTGTGTGTTTCCTGTGGTTTTGACCTTTTGTTTGTTTTCTCCACTTTAATTATTATCTCTTTAGGATTTGGTTGCTAGTTTAATTTAAATTTGTTTTGGTTTTATTTTTTTTTATGTGCATCTCCTTGTTCTGCTCAAAAAGCGTACCTGCCAGTTCGCTCTCTCAAGAAAGTGTCACTTCAGGGACTTTCTGATGCAAGCTCAAAATAAGTGTTTTACCTAAAAATCAATAAAACAAAAAAGATACAGAAAATAATCTAAAATGGATTAAAATCCATTATAATCTATAATCTAAAATGGATTAATAAGGGAATTATAAAAATATAAAAATGAAACAAAAATCACTGTATAAATTTTTTTTAAAAACATACAAAGAATTCTTACTTAGCACACTGCAGCAAGAGGTCAAAAAGCATTTGAAAACTCAAAATAGAAACAAAAAAAATTGCTAGTAAAGCCAAAACAAACTGCAAATAAATACTACTCCAGTAAAATATGATAAAAGAGAAATTATGAAGCATTATGGACACAAAAGGAGAAATAACTAAAAATGAAAAGGAAATTGAAAATGAACTGAACAAATATTTCAAAGTATTTGTAAAGGAAGAAACAAGTGGAATGCCTCCTGCAAAAGTAAATACAAATGTTCATGTTCATAGATTTTGAAACAGTACAGTCAGATGTGCTTCAAGCACTCACTACGTTGAGGACTAGTAAAACCTCTGGACCTGATAGGATATTATGAATTGCATTGAAAGAAATGAAAGACAGCACCTACAGTATCATCATTAGACATATTTGAACAGTTGCTTAAGGAAGAATAAGTACTTGAGGATTGGAAAATTGCAACTGTGACTCCAATCTTCAAGAGGGACACTAAATTGATTGAGGTAATTACAGACCAATAAGTCTTACTTCTGTACTGTGCAAACTTTTGGAGATTATAATATGAAATAGATTATAAAGGTTTGCGGTGGGCTGGCGCCCTGCCCGGGGTTTGTTTCCTGCCATGCACCCTGTGTTGGCTGGGATTGATTCCAGCAGATCCCCGTGACGCTGTCGATAGGATATAGTGGGTTGGATAATGGATGGATGGATTATAAAGGTACCTATATGAAAATGAAATACAGTAAAACTTTGATTATCCATTACGGGCCAGGACTGAGGCCATGACGGCTAAGAGAAAAGATTGATAACAGAATAGCTACATTAAAAATGATATGTAGTAGATTAGCAAATAGATGTATTTATTTACAAAACAAAACATTATTAACAAAATGTAATATAGTATTAACAAAACTAATTACTTCATATAATATTGTAATGAACAGCATAATAAACAAGCACAACTCAGAGGTACTGGAGTTTTTGAAGTTTTAATTAGATCTTCATTCCTTAACAGACAGCGCCCTGTCTTATACTCCACTTTCTGCATTACAAAGCACACCTCCAAAACAATAAAAGAAAGCTTTCCCTACCAATCAGTTTATTTCCTGCCACTCACATTCTGCCTTTCTCTATACCACAAACACTTCTGCTTACTTTCCCCCGACTCCCTATTCAAAACTTCCTTCCACCACACCTTCATTTTTCTCCTAACTTCTTCTGTCACTCATCTTCTAATAGGTGTGTCCACCCCTTACAGGACAGAAGCCCTTCACCCAGTGCCATCACTAACAGTATTCCATCCTTTCTGCTAAACCCACAGACCATCACCAGCTGTTTGCACGTTACAATATATTAACAAAACATAATATGACAGAATTTAAAAAGAAAATTACAATACAGAAGAACGTTAACATTAATACACTTACATTAATACAGAAAACACTGCTGAGGTAGTGAAGAAGGCCCAAAAGAGAATCTACTTCCTGAGGGTTCTCAAGAAGAACAACATCCCTGAGAAACTGCTGGTGTCCTTTTACCGCTGCACAGTAGAGAGCATCCTGGTCTACTGTCTCTGTGCGTGGTTCTCCAGCTGCACAGTAGCACAGAGGAAAGAGCTCCACAGGGTCATTAAGGTTGCCCAGTGGATAGTCGGCTGTCCTCTCCCCTCATTAGAAGAACTACATAGTTCCTGCTGTCTCAGGAACGTCTAGAAAATTCTTCAGGACCCATCACACCCAGGACATGCATTGTTTGAATGCCTGCCTTCAGGCAGACGTTTCAGGTCCATAAAGACTAAGACAAATAGACTGAGAAACAGTTTCTATCCTTCAGCCATCACCATGCTGAATGCTGCTAAGTGGTCAATCTGACCAAGTGCACCTTCATATTTACAATACAATACACTCTCATGTTTACAATACAGATCTAAGTCAACATTGGCTATGGGACAAGTGCAATATGACTTATGTGTGAATGGATAATTTTAGTTTTAACTTGAGTAGTTGTGTTTTGTTTTTATTTTATTCTTGCATTGGAAAATTGCACCTAAATTTTGTTGTACAATGTCTTATTGCTACAAGGACACTTAAGATTTTTATTTGATTTGATTTGAATAACATTACCGTTAGTGGTTTCCATTTTCAATGCATTTTTCAATTTTGTCTGCATCACGCTTAATATCATTCACTGTTGTTCTCACTTCTCCATAAATTATAGCAATACATGAAGCACTTTCACCATTTTGTAAACATATAATAACTTAAACTTTTAATGACAATTCCAACACCACACACTTGCATTTATCAGCCATAAAAATGCTTGGTAAATTTATTCAAACAAAAGAGAAAAGCTCCAAAATGCTATTAAAACTGAAGGTACATACATGACACTGAGATTTCAAAATTCAGCATGACATATAGTGCTGGGGCGGAACGCTACGCGCTAACACAAGAAAGAGTTGTTCCAATGTGCATAACTTGTAGCGTACCACATGGCTGTAGTAGTACAGTAATAGGTAGGTGTTGGTGTGAGCAATTTTTTTTCCTTAGGCCCAGACAGTTAGCAAAGACTGATGGTTAATCGAGCGATGGATAATTGAGATTTTATTGTATTAAATAACAGCCAGCATGGGTGTATGAAAGAAAGATCTTGACAAAACAATTTGTTAGGCAACTATACTAGTTGACAAAAGCAAAGCATACGACTTAATTTACTTAGACTTTTCAAAAGACTTTAATACAGTCCACTGCGGTGGGTTGGCACCCTGCCCGGGATTGGTTCCTGCCTTGTGCCCTGTGTTGGCTGGGATTGGCTCCAGCAGACCCCCGTGACCTTGTGTTCGGATTCAGCTGGTTGGAAAATGGATGGATTAATACAGTCCAAAACCAAAGACAAATTGTGAAGCTTGAAGTTTTAGGCAACAGAAGTAACTTGCAAAACTTGATCTCACGTTGTCTAACCAGCAGAAAACAAAGAGTAAAGATAAGGAGAAGAATGCCCCCTATGGAGTGAGGTTACCAGCGGAGTCCCACGGGGCACTGTCCTGGGACCGCTATAGTTTTTGATTTATATTAATGACATTTATTCAGGTATAGTTAATAAATTTGTGAAATTCACAGATAATATTCAAATTGGAGGAGTGGCAGTTGTAGAAGAGGCAGCAAAAACATTTTAAGAAGACCCAGATAAGCTGTAAATGGAGTGAGCACTTGGAAAAATTAAGCTTCAAGTATAAAAGTACAAAGTGCTACACATGGGCAAAAAGGACATCAGTTATAAATACAAAATGGGACACACTTTCCTACACAAAGCAACCTCTAAAAACGTAAGCAATTCCACCTAAGAAATGTGCAGAACCTATTTAAAAGGCAATAAAATGTTAAATTATATCATAAAAACTACTGAATATAAATCAAGGGACTACCCACTGATTAAACTACTGAGCCATGTAGATGAACCAGAAATTTTGACATCCTTTAAGAGGTATCTGGATGAGATATTGGGACATCTTAGTTATTAGCTAAACAAATGAACTCTCTAATTGTAAATTACTTCCTGGACTTTCTTTGAGTGAGTCTCAGCTTCTTGTTGTAGATTGAAATGAAGAGTGGCCTCAATGCATGTTTTCACTATTTTTTTTCCTTTGTATATTGTTCTCTTTTGATATTTGATCTCACACTGCACCTGATATCCAAGATGTCCAAAAGAGTGTTGTGATGGAGTTACAATTTTTAAACAGATTTTATTTAAAGAAATGAACATTTCGTAGAATCAAGATTTACTTTAACAACAAAGAAAGTAACATTACATACAATTGAGTCAAACTTAACAAACCTAAAAGTGACAATTTGATACAGTAGATGTGTTCTCATGCATAGCTTTATGTCAGCAAAGCGAGCATTTTCCCCACTGTCCCATGGAAAGCTAAGATGATCAATTGGTCTTTTATTTTTACAATTTCCAGACTGACTATTTGCAATACAGATGTTATGATGTAGTACAGTGATCCCTCGCTATATCGTGCTTCGCCTTTCGCGGCTTCACTCCATCGCGGATTTTATATGTAAGCATATTTAAATATATATCGCGGATTTTTTGCTGGTTCGCGGATTTCTGCGGACAATGGGTCTTTTAATTTCTGGTACATGCTTCCTCAGTTGGTTTGCCCAGTTGATTTCATACAAGGGACGCTATTGGCAGATGGCTGAGAAGCTACCCAACTTACTTTCTCTCTCTCTCTCTTGCGCTGACTTTCTCTGATCCTGACGTAGGGGGTGTGAGCAGGGGGGCTGTTCGCACACCTAGACGATACGGACGCTCGTCTAAAAATGCTGAAAGATTATCTTCACGTTGCTACCTTCTGTGTGCAGCTGCTTCGTGAAGCGACATGCTGCACGGTGCTTCGCATACTTAAAAGCTCAAAGGGCACGTATTGATTTTTGACTTTGTTTTTCTCTCTCTCTCTCTCTCTCTCTCCCTGCTCCTGACGGAGGGGGTGTGAGCTGCCGCCTTCAACAGCTTTGTTCCGCGGTGCTTCGCATACTTAAAAGCCAAACAGCCCTATTGATTTGTTTGCTTTCCTCTCTGTTTCCTTTGAAGAGGAAAATATGTTTGCATTCTTTTAATTGTGAGACAGAACTGTCATCTCTGTCTTGTCATGGAGCACAGTTTAAACTTTTGAAAAAGAGACAAATGTTTGTTTGCAGTGTTTGAATAACGTTCCTATCTCTCTACAACCTCCTGTGTTTCTGCGCAAATCTGTGACCCAAGCATGACAATATAAAAATACAATTCTACTACAAATCTACTTCGCGGATTTTCTTATTTCGCGGGTGGCTCTGGAACGCAACCCCCGCGATGGAGGAGGGATTACTGTATACAAAAATTGCAAAATGGGTATATGGCCTCAAAAAGTGAGCAAAACCAGACAAGATCTTCACCTTTCCACTGACAGACAGGCCTCACCCCAGATAACCAGACCCCACACAATTAACAGGCAGGCTTCAAGGCCTGCTTAAGCCCATAAATGAAGCACAGACTTTAAATACTTCAAAAACACTTCAAACATTCCAAAACAACAACAATGCCCTTCAAGGGAGAGGGAAACATAAGAACTCTGACTTGAGAAGACATGGCCAACAAATAGTCTTTATAAATGAAGAATTTATTTAGATGAGAAAAGGAAGCACAACAATGGACAAACAAGGAAATGGCAAAAAGATAGAAAAAAAGGATAAGCCTAAAAAGACAATCCAAGGCAAACAAGTTTGATTCTTGATCCAGAAATCCAAAAACAGAAGCAAAAATTCAGAAACTAGAATGATATGCACTCCTCAACAGTCAATTACCATTTCAACAACTTTAGTAACAAAAGGCTGAGGGTGGTCCTACTTTAGTGACATCATGTTGGCTCAGCCTTTTGTGATCCACCCACAAAATACAAGGAACATAATCAGCCATCTTAACTACACAATACATAACATTTACAAACATTTCATAATAACAAAAACAAAAAGCAATAGTAAATTAAATACAGAAAATAAGAAAAACATACATAACCCAGGAAATAAACTCTCTCTGAAATTTATCAACAGATAACTGAATGAACTGTTTTCTATTAATTACAATCTAAAGAGAACTGTAGAATCTAAATTAGTCCCATGCGAATCTATATATATAATTCACTAAGCTGCCGCCAGAGCAAGAAAGACACCCATGGAAGCACACAGGACGGAGCCACGCCCACCAACTCTAAGACCATTGGATACGACGACAACTCACAGAGCCATGCCCACCAATTCGGACGCGATGACTCAGAAACAACAGCGTCATTTATGTTCGTCTGTGCTAGAGTCCACATGCACTTCTGAGCCACGTTGACTGTTCATAGAGGCATGTTTCTCGTGGATGTGAATCGCTGTATGCTGCATGTAAAACAGTTTGCGAGGGGTATCCCATGGGACCCTTAAAACAATCCTTTAAAACTGAGGTTAAAACACAATGAAGGAAGCAGTCTTTAAAAACCAATAAGCCCTGTGCCTCTTTTTCATTAGCGTCTCACCAGCTTCACCGATGCAGGCCCTGCAACAGTCGAGATGCTCTCTCAGCAGCTGACCTTCTCTGTGCCTGACTCCACTACTGTCAGTCGCCTGATTAAAAATGGCCTTTTGAAGGGGAGCTATGGACCCACTATACCACAGGAACACATTGCCTTCAAGCCTGCTCTCGCTCACTCTAACATACTGGCTTTCTTTCTCTCCTCACTCGCTCGCACACTGCACAGGGGAGAAACACCCACAGCACGACTCCACCCGGAAACTGTTTCAGCCACACTTCCACGCCCCTTGCTACACTGTGAGCATGGTGATTATTTATTTAAAAATGGCCTTTTGAAGGGGAGCTGTAGACCCGCTATACTACAGGAACACCTGTGACATTGCCTTCACATTGTTTTCCTTTTATTTCCGATCCCGTCGAGCAGATCAGACACCCAGGCAAACAACACTGAATAATCAATAGCTGCAACTACTTTGCCCGCCCCAACTCCTCACCTGAGTCAGTTTCGTCTGTGTTCAGCAGTGTTTCCCAAACTCGGTCCTGGTGAACCCCAATGGCTGCAGGGTTATGTTCCAACCAGATTCCTAATCATTAATGCCAGTGAAACTCATCCGGGATAAGTCGGTTTTTCAAACGCAGCCGTGTAGCAGATGTAATAATCCGAGATGAATGCGCGCCCCCGTGCTGAGTGAAAAGCCAATGTATATTGAGTCTAGAAAACATGATCAGCAAGTCTTTGATAGGCTGCAACAAAATGATGAAAGAACGGGCGCATTTTTTTCACACAAGCTGTGTGGGTGGGTGGGTTTTAGTTAGTTAATTAGTTACTCGAAGGATTTCAAGATTTAATATGCACAAGCGGTAACACTGCAAAAGCAGCCCAAACCAGAAAAGACGGTTGGCACAAAGTAGCCGACAAATTAAACGCGTGTGCATTGTACTTACTGAAAGCAGCGTTACGGATTTTGCAAATGTTCATTTTTTTCCCTTTGCTTAAAAAACATTTAAAAAGCGGCGTGATTATACGGCATAACTGTTTTACATGGATAATTTGCCTTTTACTTTTACACGAAGACAATTTCCTGTTAGATTGGCCTTTGCGATTACAATTAACAAGGCAGATTGCCAAACTTTCAAAAAGATATGCATGTATCTGCCAAAACCAGTTTTCAGTCACGGACAGTTGTATGTTGCTTTCTCCAGAGTTCCATCTTTTCATTCACTTACTGTTGTATCCTCAAACCCACCCCTTTTAGACAACTGTGTCTTTCCGGAAGTGTTCAGCCATCAATAAATAATTATACGGCGTATGCCTGCAGGAACACGTGCAGTGAGCGAGCGAGCGACACACACACACATACAGGCGTGTGCGCGCGCAAGAGAGAGCGTTGGACACATAACAATAATAATACTTCATTACATTGATATAGCGGTGTTCTCAGTATTCAAAGTGCTATCCACACAGGGAGGAACCAGGAAGCAAACCCACAATCTTCCACAGTCTCCTTACTGCAAAGCAGCAGCACTACTACAGCGCCGCAAGGCAGTTAAAGAATACACCGGGCTCGATTTTGTTTTCACTTCTGTTTACAGAGATCGGGTCATAGATAGCATTGTTGCAATGTTACTTTTCTTGGTGGCTTATTACATTACAGATGTTTCACATGTTCATTTTTTCCCCTGTGCTTAAAAGACATTAAAAAAGTGTTTCTCAGCTGTGACTCCGGAACATCTCAGTATGCAAGCTATATTAAGCGTCAACAACGAAGACTCGCTACACCTTAATCTACAAATACTGACACTTATCCCTACCGACGAAGTAACTTTCACCAGCGTGGCCTTCTTCGTCACAGACGATCCCGCTTGCAGTCACGGACAGTTATATGTTGCTCTCTCCAGAGGTCTATCTTTTCATTCACTCACAGTCGTATCCTCAAACCCACACCATTTGGACAACTGTGTCATTCAGGAAGTGTTCATCCATCAATACATAATTATGCAGTGTATGCTACATCGCGGGTTGGCTAGTGTGAGTATAATTGATTGTGTGAGTCAGATCTGTAACACCCAAGATCACTTCCTGCCCTGCACCCAGTACTGCCAGGATAGGCTGCAGCTCCCTATGGATTGATTGATTTTTCTTGTACTTCTTCAGTCACTCTGGGACTTTCCTTTGACATACCTCTGATTCACCAATGGACTTAGAAGGTTTGAAAATATTGTGCATTTTAATTATGTTTCCTTTACGCTTCTTATTAACCATATAGAGTGAATTGCAGTGTGCTATCAACATGGGATGATCTAGACGTATTTACAGTTATAAGACTAACTTTCAGGTTTAGTGTTGTTGCAGTTTCCACCACAGCTGCAGACTAGCAACAGACCAAGACTAAATCTAAGTGCAGTTGCAGTGTGATTCTTGGAGTCCGAGAAGGGGAACAAAGTTACGTACTAAAATAAACCACCTAGTGAGTAGGTTTAAAGGAGTTAGTATGATGTATAATGTTACAAAATTATATTTTTAAATATTTGGAATGAAGTAATGATACTAAATCGAATTTACTTAACTTAATACCACAGAAAAAGACAAGGAAATATGTATATTACGTAATACAAGAAATATAGAAATAAGGATCAAAATGCTTTTAACCATTAATCCTCTGTATAAAGATGTAGAATCTGTGTCCCTAATTAAGAAATCACTCAGCTGCTGATTTAAAAGATGCTGCCAGTTTCTTGTTGGTGAGTGTTGGATTCCATCAATTATCCAACCTGCTATATGCTAACTACAGGGTCTGCTGGAGCCAATCCCAGCCAACACAGGGCACAAGGCAGGAAACAAACTCCGGGCAGGGTGCCAGCCCACTACAGGGCACACACACACACCAAGCACAATTTAGAATCACCAATGCATGTCTTTGGACTGTGGGAATAAACCGGAGCACCCAGAGGAAACCCACACAGACAAAGGGAGAGCATGCAAACTCCACGCAAAGAGGACCTGGGAAGCGAACCCAGGTCTCCTAACTGCGAGGCAGCAGCGCTACCCACTGCACCAATGTGCCGCCCAAGTGTTGGATTAATTCAGTTATTAGAAAAAGCTGGGTGCACAATCTATGAGAAGTATATTCTATATTACCTATATAATTGGGAAATGAGTTATAGCATTGCCAGATTAAGACCACCTACAGGCCCCAAGGTGTCAATTGCATATACAGTATTTTCAATCTAAGAACATCACACCTTGGCCCCAAGGCATGCACCACCCACGTCATCCTGATGGTATATCTGCTCATGAGTTACAGAGAGACAATTATTCCTCAGATACAATTCCATTAACATGTACCTCTTGTCGTTACTTTTTGTATAGGGATTTCTGGGCTTTTTCACATGCTTGAAATGAATAATCTTTAAAATAATGAAAGCTGATCTACTGTAGCTTAATGATTGCAGTTATTTTTTAATAAGTTCTTATGAGGATATACTTTTTCTCTGTGCTCTGTCCCTTTAAATCAAGAGCAATGCGCATATCGTTAATTGAGAGAGAGAGAGCGAGATGTTACTTGTCTGCACACCGTTTTTAACTGGCAATCATACGGCCACCTGACCATCATGAAGTCAAAACAGGCCTCACTGTGGATTAGTTAAACGTGGGACTGATGTTGTTTGGCTGTTCAATGAGAGAGGACTCAGACCTGAAGATCATCTCCTCTTAGTACCGTACTTCATAGGTTGGTCTTGATCCAGGGTCAGTATGGTACTATCTCAGGTACATGTCAATTGAATCATAGTGATTTGTTGGGCTCCAATGAATTGTTTTTTTTTTCCAAGTCTTCTCATCATTTACCGTCTTTCAGCTCTGCGGAGAGTAACGTTTGCTTTAGTAGCTTGTCAATATTAGGCAAGCACTTACATCTGTCCACATTAGGACATGTACGCAAAGAAAAATTTAGCTGATTTGACCTTAAGGTCTTAATAGTTTAGTATCTTGTTTCAGTCTAGCAAAGAGGACTTTCTTTTTTGATTAATAATTTTTTTAGTAATACATTATGTTCTTTATTTGTCTACCTATAAAATTCTAGGTGACTCAGCAGCATATTTTATGTGTTGGTGTTTGTAGTGAGAGTAGAATCATGGCAGAACCGTGGTTGAAATTAAATGCAGAACTAAAAATTGAAAAGTGAGATAAAAAAATAGCAGAGCAACTAAAGAAACACCAGAAAACGGGAATGAGAATAAGGTTAGAGGGTCATCTAATTAAAACCATTCTGTTTTTAAAGGGACATTAATGTCAGTGAAGGAGTGTAATTTGATGGAAAGGGAGGAGGGCGAAGCAGCAATATAAGATGAGTGGACAATAAATTAAAAAAAAATACCAAAGTGTGAGTTACAGATAATAACACATCCAAGTAATGTGGAGCCTGTTGTTCATTTTAAACAGATCGAAAAATATCTGTGAAGAAACCGACAAGACAACATGGAGAAAAAGGGTGCATAATCCACCAATGGCACCAAGTACTGTCTGAAGACCTTCTCCTACCCGTGAAAATGATCACCTCTGTGAGCAATAATTCTTTTGAACAGAAGCATTGAATTTGAGCTGCAGTCAAAGAAGAAGAGGCAGTGATTTTTTTGTTTTTCATGTTTTTTTTTCATAAAATCCTTTAGGATTTCAAAAAGTAACAATCAATCAAACAAAACAAATAGTTCTTAAGTAGATATCAAAGTGGAATGGCTGGACAAGAACCTCGGCCAGTCTGTCATTTTCTGACTGTCATCATCGAACAGCAGGCAACACTACTTGTTTTTCTTTTCATTTTTCCAGGTTCATTAACTCGATAGCATGTTGTAGAATGGTGCATGCAATGCATCACAGGTGTCAGCAGCTATCCGTCACATATGGCTTCAGCACTGTGGACATGTTTAATTAGTTGCTGGGTCAGATGACATTTCTTTTGCCTGGAGCAAATCTGGCTTCTTCCTGAAGCCAAAGTTACTAGAATAGCAGTAAGACTACAACAGTGAGAAACAAGAAACTTTAGTAATTACTGTTATTGCGGCAATGAAACTCAGTGGTAAAAAGTGTAGCATTCAGATAGTCCATTGCCTTAATTAATCTGTGGACTGTTTGCTGATCTAGTGCTGAAATAGACACCAAAGTTCTTTCAGTTCAATTCAATTCAACTGAACATGAATTTATCTAACATGAATTTATCTGCATCAAGTGTGTTTGAAAATGTATGTACAGTATACACGTTTGTATTTTACTTTTTGAGTTTTATTCTTGTGATTTTGCATTTCCTTCTGACTACACCTCACTATGTTTGTATTTCTATGCAGTGCTCTGAGTTTGTAAATGAAAGTATACTGTACTACAGAATATAAGACTGAGGCTTTTTCAATGTCAGTCTTTGCTTTCATTAAAGGGTTCTGTCCTCATTCAATTCATATTGTTTCTCTCATCTATAAAGATCTTTTTTTCTTCTTTGCATTATGTGGATTTGTCATGCCTGGATATGTTTCTCTAGACCGTCATGACACTGTGTAGTCTTGCATGCCTTGTCTGATTACATCCATTAGCTGGTTTTGGGGAAATTGACAAACAG
The DNA here is from genome assembly GCF_900747795.2 of Erpetoichthys calabaricus. NCBI lineage: Eukaryota > Metazoa > Chordata > Cladistia > Polypteriformes > Polypteridae > Erpetoichthys > Erpetoichthys calabaricus. Next base: position 46,532,493 of record NC_041405.2, read on the forward strand.
GAAGTCATGCCAGTTAAGGAAATTGATTTAGCTAATTCAGATATTTTCTGATGCCTTTAAAACCCCATTCTAAAAGGAAATATTTTTTAAACAACCATTCAACATAAATAATCGAGCTTCAAATGAGGTTGAAAAATGTGCATGTTATATTTTTTCATACTGAAATTTTGACCATACTAGAACTTTTTAAAATTTTCTTATTGTATGTCTATATCTGTTACATTCTGAAAGTCAACATAACCTTTAATACAGCAGTGGAATACTTTCAGAATGAAATGAGTAGTGGTGTGGGGGTGACATCTTCAATCCAGGCTGGCACAATGGGCTTCCTACCTTAAAGGAATACTCCATCCAAAAAAAGATTTTTTTTTGTATATTACTTACCCCATGTAGTTTGTAGAGAAAAAAGTTTACTCTATGTTTCGTTCCAGAATGGAGATAAAAAATGTTTATGATATAATACATAATGGTACCCAATGCTGTTGTGGAATATGACCCGGACACAGACAGGCAGACACGTTTAAATCACCCCACACACGTTCATTTTGGGTCGCCATTATACACTCCATCAGTACTCACAAGCCCCAATACCCCACAGTCCAGGCCTTATCACAATGCCTTCTTTCTCTCTTCAGACCGCCTCCTTCTCTCCTTCAGCAACCTTGTCCTCTCTTCCACCCGACTCAAGTCCATCTCTGAAGGGGGGCGGCCCCTTTAAATAAGCACCCGGATGTGCTCCAGGTGTGTTCCCGGCAATCTCCCACCGACACGCCCCAGTGTGGCGGAAGTGCCAGCTGTCTCCCCGGAAGCACTCCGGGTGTCCCTGTTCCTCTTCCCCCCAGCACTTCCTGGTGTGGCGGAAGTGCTGCGGTCCAGGGTCCTCCAGGTATTGGGGTCCCCCTGGCGGTGACCACGGGCCCCTACAGGGTCGAGCTTTCCAGCTCTGTACCCGCGGTCCCCAAGGTGATCGCCCCCTTGAGGTCTGGAGGAGGAATAAGCCCTCCTCCTGTCTTCCTGGGCATCCCGGGTGGGTACCACCCCCATCCGGGCACCACACTGTACAAGAGCAAACAATGTGAAAAACATCCATGGAAAAAAGAAAACCCATAATAAGAATGAAAAAAAGACCAGAAACACATCAATAAACTAGCAACAAACTTATTCATAACACATTTCTTGTGAGTGCCATCATTTTGTAGTTTTTGTTTTGATATCTCCATCCATGTTGTTTATACCGACTGCTAAGAAGGTGACTGGGCATTGGCACAATGCATGGCGTCATCCTGTCAGCTTCTATAAGATGTTATCTAAATGCGGATCAGTTTATAAAGTTCTAAAAACAAATGTTAATGACTGGTTTTAACTAGGAGCAAAGAAAACAAGTTATTGTTTAGTAGTATTTAAAGGCCATTGGTTCAATCCTGAACCATAACGACCTGATGGATAAATGATCTGTAGGATCTTGTTAGTGTTTAGATCTTACTGTATCATTATTTTTAAGGTTGATAAGGTTTTGATGATTAGTTTTAAAGGCTAAATTCTGGTAGGTTCAGACAATCTGTTTTCATCTGTTACCTGTGCATCTGCCAACTTGTGTTGTTCTACCACTGTAAAGATATTCATAAGCACCAACTACATAATTATAAAACAGGGGGCTCCATTCAAACCCCCCTCCTTTCATAAGTTGCTTTCTTCTAAACATGACCCCTTGGCTTTATTGTTAGATAAAATTAATCATGAGTCAGGCACATGATGGACGTTCTCTAGTAATGTCCTTCTAGACCATTCAAAAAAGCCTTAAGATTTGCCATTCACTTCTAAGGTTATGATTGTGGCTAATGCATTTTGAATTGCAATTAATGTGTTTGGATTTTGATTTTTGCCCAGTACATTTTGAATACACTGCCTGTTATTTAATTACCTTAAGCCTGACCATTTCTTTCAATGATGATGAATTAAATACTTTTTTTAAATTATTAAATTTCATCTTCTGATATCCTAATGCATCATGGCTACTTTTCAAGGGGCTGCCCTACTAGCCCACAATAATGCATCTCTTCAATAAATCTCATGTAGTTGACCAAGCTTAGAGGGACATTGGTTCACTACATGCCTTTGGAGTGGGAAGGAGTTATTGACACAATATGAAAGCATGAATTCATAATGCCTTAAAAGTACAATTAGTCAGCGTGAATCAGATAGTTGAAGACAAAGGAGTAGTCATTGCCCTTCCAATTAGAAACTGAGATGTTGCAAGTGTTGAATAATAATACAGTTTTCTGTATAAGCAATAGGCCTTTGGCCTAGTCATGTTACTTATTCTAAAATGCCTCCTTAGTAACTAAGTACTCTGTAATTTTCCACTGATTTTTTTTTCTCTAGAATGCACCCATATTTAAAATTTAATTTAACATTTTAGTATTTTGTTTGTTTTCTGTTGTGTTTTTTATTGTCTTAGTTGGCATGGTGGTGCAGTAGTTAGATATGCTATGTATTCAAAACCTGCTGTCATTGTTGGTGTGGGGTTTGCATGGCATTCACATCTATGTTTGTTTTTCAAAATATAATCTTTGTATTGCGTTATAAATTCTACTTTTTTTTTGTTTTTACTGTTTATTAATTTGATGTTATATTTTTTAATATTTTTTTTTAAATTTTTTTATATGACCCGAGAATTTGGCCAAGCGACATCCTTGAAGTGCTCAAGCAATTGCGTGATACAGTGTGGAGAAAACGTCCCAAATCAGGTGGGTTGCTTCTGCATCACGACAACACTCCCACCCACACAGCATTGAGTGTGTGGCAGTTTCTCACAAAAAACGGGATGACAACGGTTTCCCACACCCCAATACTCCTTGGACCTTGCACCCTGTGACCTTAAAGAAAAACATTTTCAGGATGTAGAGGAGGATAAGAAGCAAACGACGGAGGCACTGAAGGACATCACAAAGCAGTGGGACAAGTGTCTTGCATCTTAGGCGAGTATTTTAAGGGTGATTACATCTTGGAAATGTTCTGAGAAATTATTTTTGCCTTTTAACTTTGGGTGCAGGCTGCCTAGGGCAAGGCCAATCCAATGGGCCAGGACCCGAAATAAGGACAGATCTGGCTTTTTGTGTGTTTGTGTTTTTACAGCTGTCAAAATTAAAACATTAACACATGTGATTAATTTTAAGTGTATGACACGTTCCTGTTCCTTAATTGCAAATAAAACATATGCATGGTTTGACTTACCCTGCAATCTAAGCCAATGGCTCTCAAACTGGAGGCTGCTCGACTGCATATACGGAGCAGTGACAGTCCTGGTGAAGCTGACATTCTTTAAAAAAATCAGTTTCAACTTTAAAGATTACCTTTAATTTGCTTTATTTTAAATAAACACTAGGGGGCTTTGCCCCCTGCTCGCTTCGCTCGCCAACCCTTGTGTTTGGTTTTCTGGATACACACTTTTAAGATTTTTTTTTCTTTGAATTGTTGCTATTTCATTAGTTTCACTTTTATTTCAGAACTTCTGTAAAAACAATATTTGTAATCTTGCGAGTCCCAATATGCTGAATCTTTTTAATGAGGTCAGGATAGGTTTCTCTGTTTGGAATTTCAGCAAAGACAAAACGATCTACATCATCAGCAGTTAATATATTTTTTTTTACAAAGTAACAAAGTAAGTAGAGTTCTGCATTGGACTCCTGTCTGTAAAGTTGTGCTATTTTCCTCTCACAGTTCCAAAAGTACATGGGGTTACCAAGGTGATACCCCAGCTTTTGTCTAAGCTTTTGTACAAGGGCTAGACAGAACGTTTTTGACTCCTGGGGTAAATGTAGCTTTTTAAATAAGCAGACAGATAAATATATATACATGAACAAAGTAACCAATAAATGCATATGGGGTAAACTCCGTTTTTGAAATTCTCAAGATTCTTTATTTGTCAGATGCATAGCTATACAGGACAACACGCAGTGAAATGCATCCTGATCCGCTTATCAAAAACTGCAAAGTTAGAAGAATATCAGTTAAATTAACAAAAAGTCATAGATTGAAAGATAACAGTATAGTAGAACATAATAAATAAGTAAAATTATGTGAATAAGGTAGAATTAAGTGTTAAGGTGCAATAGTGTAGTAATTATTGTGCAAAACCAAAGTTAGACTGGTGCATAGTTAAATGAGGCAGTTTGTTTGTTTGCGCTACTGCGAACTTCACTTTCTTTTTTTATATTTTCTAATTTTCCTACTTTCATATCCTTTAACTTTCTCCACATGTGTATAGCGCCATTTTTTTTTTTTTTGAGCCTTTCTAATTTCACTGGTTTCATAGTCTCTAACCTGCTCTGCATGTATTTAGCGCCAACGTTTGTAAACGTCATTATGAAATTCCACTTTGTCATTTTACTCATTGTCTTTTAATTCTGAGCCGTACAGTACAATACATAGAACAGAATAAATCCTCAATACAGTATAAAAATAAAAATTCTAGAAGTACGGAGTAGAATTTCACATTAGATGATATCACATAATATGATTTGGATTTGTTTTAAGTCCTGGAGACCTCATTCATCAAGCTGCCTCCCCCATTTTTCCATTTCACATCTGAAATAGCTCTAATCCAATGAAAGGACCCCACATTCCCACGTCCCCATTCATCAGGGATGACTTTACCTTAGGCAGGCAATCTACAATTTAAAGAGATTGTTATTTTCTTGTGAATTGTTACATATGTATTATTTTCACTTTTACTTTAAAAACTTTTGTAAAAACAATAGTTTCTTTATTTCCTGCCTCGCGCGAGGTTAAATCTCTTTCTTCCCAGACGTATAATACTGCTCGTGTTGTGAAGGGTGTTGCGGCTGAACGTATGCTAAGGATATGCCTTTGGATCATTTGCTGTCTTTTTGCTGCTTTCTAGCTACTTCTTCTGCCTGTCGCATGTCGTTGTTTTAAGAGCTCGGAGCACATGATGCTTGCCTGCCAAAAGCAATCCAACAACTGCTAACTTAGAGGTCTGTTGACTTGTTTCAAATGATGGCTCACTGCATTGTCTCGCGTGACGTTGTAAAAGCAATACCTGTCTTTTATTTCTGGCCGCGGGCGTGGTTGAATTCTTTCTTGCAGGATGTATAACGCTGCTCATGTTCGGTTGGGGTAGCTGCTGTCGCAGCTTTCTCCACATGTGTATAGCACTGTTTTTTTGGGGGTTTTTTAGCCTTTCTAATTTCACTGGTTTCATAGTCTCTAACCTGCTCTGCATGTGTTTTAGCATCAACGTTTGTAAACGTCTTTATGAAGTTTTACTTTCTTTTATTCATTGTCTTTTAATTCTGAGCCGGATTGGACGTGCTTTTTTTTCAATTCCACTTTTTTTCCGGGCTGATAATTACTTTCCTGATTTTCTGAATTTGCACCTCAATTATTCTTTTTTGCTCTTTTTTCTGTTCAACGCATTTGAGTCTCTTTTCTCCGCGCCTGATTGGACGTGCTTTTTTTCCATTCCACTTGTTCCGGGCTGATCATCACGTTCCTTATTTTCTAAATTTGCACCTAGATTATTGTTTTTCTTTTTAGCATTATTTTCTCTCCATTGCTTTTGGGTCTCTTTTCTTCGCACTTTTCTTTCTTCTTCGTTTAATTGTCAATGTTTCATTTCTACCCTATTCATTTCATTTCTACCCTATTCATTTGTAGTACTAGGGTGTTGTACCGTGTTAGCCATTATGAATGTAGAGAAAAGCCAAGCAAAATGACACCTTTTATTGGCTAACTAAAAAGATTACAATATTCATGCTTTCGAGGCAACTCAGGCCCCTTCCTCAGGCATATGTCCAAACCGACACACCTGCACAAACAGGTTGCACAACATGTCTGTCTCTTTCATTCAGGTATGATCCTCCAGCATTACAAGATTTATAGCTTTAGTGAACTTCTTTGGTATAACATCAATTATAGAAAAGTTTTGGATATTAGCAGAGTAAGGAAGAAGAATATGCAATGAGGAACAAAGATGAATTTTAACAATTATTAATAACTAAAACTTCTCAGCTTGCACACAGAGGCTAGCAGTTTTGGGGTAGGTTGTGCACTGACAAGAATGAGTCAAGTGTTAATATTAATCAACAGTGCAAAGCTTTTGTTTCAGAAAGAGTTGTCAATGTTTTGTAACCTTTAACCTTACTTTAAAAATAAATACAGGAAAACACAGTCAGAAGTCAGAAGAAGGGGGGTATTTTTCGTACGTGAATTACTCGTTTAGCTGGATGTAATTGTTGACGATTTGGCATGATCCTGGATCTGTCGGTTTTTCTAAACTCTTGCTGGATGTGTTGTCAAAGCAGCACATCCAAATCCTCAAACCTGCTCTGAGCAGGGGGGCATTTTCCGTACGTCGCTTAAATCATCCGAGATCCAGATGCCTGATCTTGGATGAGTTAATGCCGGTGATATCAAATATTTGACCTTCGTCAATATCTCGTTGGTCAGACACAAGTTCTAGGGATATGACATTCCCTGCAACTGACCCAACAAAAAAAGAGGGCTATATGGAACATACCTATGGCACACATTGAGGACAAATATATGCAATGACCATCCTTTACCTGAAATGAAGTGACCACTGCATCCTGCCACTGGTTCTGGGGAGGAGCTTCCCCCTGGAATGCCCTCATAAACAGGGAGATGGGCATTTTGCTGGAGAGCCAACTCTTCTGCAGGGGTTAGGTCTGGACTTATTAGCTTTAAAATTAATGTTTTTTTATATTATACATGATTATTTATGTCAACAATTCTTTAAATAGTTATATACCAATATTTACCAGTTTGAAGTATATTCTTGTACTTCACTTTAACCTGTTCCCGTGTTCTCCTTGTGCTCACATTTGATCTGGAATTATGACATAGTAAATAATAATTAATCTGATACATAGGAAATGAAACGCTGCTTTCAATATGTACAATACACACTACTTAGGGTTTAATTTGTCGGCCACTTTTTGCAAGCCGTCTTTTCTGGTTACCCCTTGTGCATATTAAATCTTGAAATTCTTCATGTCCTTCGATTAAAAGTCCTGCTCCCCTTGTGTGAAACAAATGCGCCCGTTCTTTCGTCATTTTGTTACAGCCTATCAAAGACTTGCTGATCATGTTTTCTAGACTCAATATATATGGGCTTTTCACTCAGCGCAGGTGCGCGCATTCATCTCGGATGATTAGATCCAGCTAGACTAATCTACTACGCGGCTGCGTTTGAAAAACCGACTTATCCCGGATGAGTTTCACCGGCATTAACTCATCCAAGATGAGGCATCTGATATCTCGGATGATTTAAGTGATGTACGGAAAATACCCCCCAGAACTGTGCTCAAAGTTATGAAAACTGGAACCCGACACTGGCAACGATGACCCTATAAAGCATAAAGACACTTAACCTTCAGAACTGACTTTGGGTTTTTTTCCACTTTTTTGTCCTGAAGTCATATATAACTTCTGTTGATCTGGATTAATATGTAACTGCTTAATTTGAGTACATTAAAAATATGGAAAATTTAGGCTTTCTAATTTTTATTCCTTATAAAACCATACTACTATTCTAACTTAAAAAAATAATTTAAAAAGTATTTGATGTACATGTAAAAACTATGAGGCAGACATTCACACAAAAAAGCTCTCTGTAATCACTTGTTAAAATTCCCAAATGCACTATTAGAGGAAGGAGTGGGAGTTAAGAAATCACACTTTTACTTGTGCCTGGTAGGAGTTCAATTTAAGATGGAAAGGAAATGGTGAAACTTCAAAATGCTTGCATTTCAGTTCCTAGAGGTGGTACGCCAAGATAAAAAGAGCAAAACCTCTGGCCTGGAGATATCAAGTGACATTTAATGAAACATGTGTCAATAGTCTACGGTAAGTATTTGCTTTGATTAATAGGTCTACTACTATACCAAAGCACGCAGTGTGACTAAAGTTAGCTGTAACTGAGGTCCAAGATCACGCTCTGCTTCGCAGCATTGGCTTTAAAATACTTGGCACCCTGACCAGATGGTTCAATATTTTGGTACAGGCTTGATTTAAAATCTGGGAATCCCTTACATAAGCTATTTCATCAATGATTGCTGAAAAAGATGAAATTTATGAGGCTAGCTTTTGATTTAAAACTCTCCTAGATGGTTCTAAGAACAAAACTGTTGACACTTGTAAATTTAGTAAGTGCAAGCAAATTCAAATATCACAAAAGTGCAACATCCTTGGTTGATCACTTAAGAACAAAATATATACAGTATGATGCTGCTGTTAAATATTAACGTTAGGCCACAAAATGTGTGGTAGTCTACAATCCATGAATGTACCACTCGACTTATGTCCGTAAATTAAACAAAATCTAAAGTCCTAATTACAGCTTTTTAACATAATATGGATTGCATCAGACTACATACCTCTGAAGATACAAGGCTAAGGGACGTCATTCAGCAAGGACTGACAGTTCTTGCTCATTACCTTCACTTTGGACAGTTATGTCATGTATCAAGCATTTGTATGAAAAGCACACTTCTTAACAGTTTGTGCAGCTAAGAAGTTGCATGGCAGTGGCATTCATAGGGGATACCTGGACAGACATTGCTGAACTATTTTGGAAAACATGTGAGTAGTACTAGGGTGTTGTACCATGTCAGCCATTATGAATGTAGTGAAAAGTCAAGCAAAATGACACCTTCTATTGGCTAACTAAAAAGATTACAATATGCAAGCTTTCAAGGCAACTCAGGCCCCTTCTTCAGGCAAGATGTAATGACATGTGAATAATCAAGACTAATTGAGCTACATTTCCTGATTGATCACAATTAAAAATTTGAATCATTTGGTAGCCCTAGTTTCTATTCTTTTTGTGTTTCATGATAGCAGAATCCACAGATTGACCCAGTGATCCTGGGATAATCTTTTGAGCCTTAATGGTCCTGATCTAGATTAACTAGGTTGAGAATGCTGTGTTATGACATTTTCCTGCCTTAATTGGTGACATCATGGGTGTGGGTGCTGCCATTCTGTGAAATACTATGCTATGTCACCTGCTACTAAGGCTTCTAGGACATGTGCACTGTGTGTGTTGTGGTGTGTGAAGTCACAGTAGTCATCTTATGTAACATGAAGCCATGTGGAAGAAAAGAACCAAATTTTCTTAGAAATAAGGGTATGACCTACCGAAAGAAATCCAGTTTCTTGACCGATGTATTTCAAATAAATGGATTTGGGTTTTGACCAACTGATATATTTAGTGATTTGAATATTTTCTTGTCATGTGAATTAGTTTGCTTACCTCTCTGTATTGGCTCTTTAGTTTACCCTTAAATGCCTAAAGCTTGATTCCATTCTCCACTATTAAAGAATCAATATGGTCACAACATCATCTTTTCTTCACCCGCCTACTTTGAAAGAAGGATGTCCTGGTATACCTGGTCTGAACCAGATGGTTTCTGTACAGTGGATCGAGCCTGTTATTTTAAAATGAGTTCATCAAGAATGTGGGGGACAGAGTTGGAAACTTGTTAATGGTAAATTTCATACAAACATTAGAAAGGTTTTCTTTACACAGAGAACCATAGACACTTAGAATAAGCTACCAAATAGTGTGGTAGACAGTAGGACTTCAGGGCCTTTCAAAACTCGACTTGATGTTTTTTTAGAAGAATTAAGTGGATAAGACTGGCGAGCTTTGTTGGGCTGAAAGGCCTGTTCTCGTCAAGATTGTTCTAATGTGCTAATGTTTGAACTACAGCAAAGACGGTCACATTTTTATGTTTGGGACTTCCCCAAGCAGAGTAAATATTTAGTGTCAGGCCACACTACACAACTTTGAGTCAGAGAGTATGTCACACTTAACAACTGCAGTTGCTGGATCTCTTGGCCCTGAGAATATCCATGCGAATGCATGACTAGAAATCACAGTGGATGACGTATAACACGACTCTCTCATGACTTCTCAGCACAGGTAAAAAAATATTACAAGGTCAACACAATTTGGGAGGCATTAACTTTTCTTTCTTTCTTCACTTTGTTGTGGTGCAACATTGACCAGTCATTAAACAGACATTGCTGAATTCAAAATTACTAAAGAACTTCTTTCTGTTTGCATGGTCCAGAACCCCATTTTCTTCTGTTTCTGTGCCATTACTCTTCTTTCTTCTCTTGTAAATTTCATTGGGTCCTTCCCTGTTTGTGTGTATTGTATGAACTGCACTGTGCTCATTAGTTGTCACTCCACAGACACACAGGAGCAAATCACCCAGATAACTTTTAAATAAATCAAACCTGTCTGATTTTGCTTCAATTAGCTGCAGTTTGATTTTGCTATGTTTAAATTGCTGAGGATATAACACCACATGACTGTAGGTCACAGACTCCACAACATGATAAGACTATGTACTGTAAATGAAGATTGTAGCTGGAAACATCCGGAAATGTCATATCGTGTGACTGAGCCTCAGATGTCTGCTGTCTGTGTTGCATGACTAAAGACCAACTCCTGAGTCAACTGCCAAAAGGAATGGGGCATGCTTTTTGTAGACCAGCCATAAAGTGAAGTGCAGAATGTTGTATTTGGACTGTATGAGAGACTTGCACAGGATCGATGCTTAAAGGTTCACCAAAGGTGCCATATACAGTATGGGGAACACTGACCATAATAGCACTCAGGCCAATGAGAAGCTACACAGTTATAAATACCCCTGAACCATCAGACACGCCATCTATCGGGTGGGTATAAATCAACAAATGTACCTTATAAATGAACACTTTACAAGCTGTTCATAATGCTATAAACTCCATTTTCAGTGAGAATGTAAGTAACTATCAGCAGACTAGTACTCAGAACATTTTCATGACCTCCACCACTTTTTCTTTTCACTGAAATTGACAGCTCACATTTCTTGGCATTGTGAATGGGGTGTTTTAGAAACATACATGTGCTAAGCTGTGCCTCCTGGGCTCGTAGCCTCTCTGCCCGCACTTAAGAGCTCTCTTGGATGTGCCCTTGCTGAAGAAGGTCAGTGTTTAAAACTGCCAAAGCTGTATTTCATCCCTAGTATACTCGTCATAGATATTTTTACAATAATACAAATTTGAAAAAGTCAAAATAATTCTAAAGGCATAGCAGCCATGCCTTGTAGCTCGCGTTAGTCATAGATGGTGTGGGCATGATGCAAAGTCTGCCACGTGCTGCCACTTTTCAAATCAAAAATTAGCATGAATGCAGCTGTAGCACTTGAAGGACTGAAAGATCTGATGGAGCTTTGATTGCTGCCAGCAAAGGTAAACTCTGTGTAATCTCCAGCTGCCCGGTCTTTGATGGCCCTTTTCATGCTGACCTTGGAGCTGCTAAAGATTAAGGGGTCCGTCCTTCATCTCCCTCCTCAGCAGCCACATAAAGATGAAACAAACATTTCAGCTTTACAGGTAGTGAGCCTCCATATGGCAGCCTTCAGGACCTTGTCTTCAGAATGTTTCTTTGCAAAATTGCCACCTGTTTGAAAAAAAAAATAGGAAGGTGAAAAAGGCTGTTAGACAGACTGACATTACACAAGGTGGCCTGTCAGTTCGTTAGATTTTGTTCTGCATTTTCTAGACGATGGAGGTGAAGGAGTGTATCCGGCAAACAGTCGACTTTATATAGTGTCTTTAACAACAAGTATCGTCACAAAGTAAGTAAGAGTACAACACAAAAAGAAAAAAGATACCAAAAAAAACCTACAAGGTTACAAAGTACATTACTAGAACCATTTAAATCCCAGGGAAACATCATGACCCTGAAACTGGAGTTGATTGACCATAAGTAATGATAGACAGGACAGCAGAGTCAGCATGAGTAACAGAAAGTCACATATAAAAAAATGAAATATAGGAGAAGCAGACCTAAAAGAGAAAAAGGTGAGTCTTCAACCTCTGTCTCACCCAGATGACAAATGGACTGGCATGAAATGAAGTGCAGTTCATTTAGACAGAGGGGTAAAAAACGGCGAGAGCAGCAAATTAAAGAGCAAAAAGGCGGATTTTAAAGTTAAATATTATATTCATCCATCACTATGCCTCTTAATCCAGTTCAGGTTGATGTGAGGATGAAGGCTATCCTAGAAGCAACAGGTGCAGGCAGTGCAAGAACAAACACCGGGCAGGGCACCAGACCCACTCATATGAGACTAACTTGGATTTGCCAACAAGCATAAAGTTGAAAGTTGGAGGGCAACCAGAGTAGAGTGCAGTGGAGAAAAATTCTTGGAAAATTTCACATGGACAGCAGAATCTGAAAAGAAGATTCTAGAAGTCTGGAACTGTGAGCTACCATGCCATTATGCCACCCTAAATATTATGTTAATTTTAAAGGTGAAAACTGAACTAAATGAAAAGGGATTCAAGAAATATTTTTAAGACAAAAATAAATATGAGAAACATTTTTTTAATATAGTTAATATAGTTTTTTGAGGGGAAACGGCCAGGGCAGGCAGTAGCATTTTTGCTGCCCTAGGCAAAACTGTAAATGGGGCCGCGCCACATCCTTTGCTTTCAGTGGAATCATCACTGACATGAAAGAGGAGCTGGGACTGGCAAGAGTGTAATATGGACAGTTTGGATTCAAAACTGAACTGACCATTCGAGAATGTTGAGGGGGACCTTTGATTATTTAAAGCAATATCTGTTTACAAAAATACACACTTGTGGAGTGAAATTTAAGAAAATACATAGCAGTTAAGCTGTATTAGCAGACTATTTACTTATTTATTTAATATTTGCAATTACCACATACAGTAAATTAGAACAATTTCTTGTAGGTCTCTATTTAAACTGCAAGCTAAATAGGTGACTTACAATGTTTGTGAAAATATAGTTACAGTCTTACCAAAGCTGCTTCATAACATTTACATTGCATTGAAATTAAAGAAACAAATTGATACATTTAAAACAATATAATGAAAATGAAAATATGTAAACATTTACTCATAAGTTCTATTTCTTGTTTTCTAACATATGCAAATAATGGAATATAACTATCCAACCAAAGCACAACTTCTGAAAGTTTTTCCAGTGAGAGACAGACTATGGGGAACTTTTTTAACTTTCTAAGTGAACAATGGTGAATGATAGTTGCTAAGCTTTAACGCAAGTTTTAATGTAAACTTATTTAGGAGATGATTATACTTCGGATTAAGTCAGCCTTTAGCAATGCATCCAAGAACTGTAGTTCTGTTGTTATGCTATTCCTTTTTGATTATTATTATTATTGGTGTTGTTATTGTTAGAACATTAGCACAATCAAGACAAGGACAAGCCATTCAGCTTGTTCATTTTTGTGTTATTGTTTGATTATTATTATCTATGTTGTAAACTTCAAGCCCCCCTCATTAATGACAAGTCAGCGATCATGAAAACAAAATATAAATTACCAGTAATGGCTCACTGCATGATAATGTGCAGTGAATACACTTGAATTGAGCATTCCTAGTTTTCAGACTCTTTCTCTGTGCGTTTAGCATTTGTTTGCTCAGAGGTTGATGCGCTTGCTGCTTCCTGAGCAGCTCTTCTTTTCTTCACCCCAGTGGCCCGCTTCTTCTCTTCTTCCGTCGGCATCTTTACGCGTTAAAACTGATTAAGTTAGTGTTTGTGTTGTAATTACTTAGTCATTTTCTTTAATTTTTCACTTAAGCTGGCACTTAAGTCTTCAATCTGCCTCAAGGATGATTTAAGATATGAAGAGGTAGGGGAAGTGACGGCAAAGGTGGTAGGGACGAGAACGGCGCTCGTATGCATTCGTAGCACGGCCGCCCTGCTGGCCTCTGCCAAGAGTTGATTCTACAATTAAATAAGATAAAAATAAAAAAAGGAATAACCTTGGAGGTCAACCACGACCTGGAAAGCAGATAGTAGATGTCACGTAGTATATGTGTACCTAATTTCAAGTCAATAAGTCAAACGGTTTGTGAGCTACAGGTGATTTAAAATCCTGGACAGACAAACGGACAGCCACGGTAGCGTATTATATATAAAGATGAACCCACACTAGAAGAAGAAAGGTATAGAAGCTGAGAATGGGACATCCTGGGATTTGCAAGACAATGTGTTGGTCATCAGATGTTAAGACCAAAGATTGCTAGTATGAGAAAATAACACAAATCAATGTAACCAGACATTGTCGATTGTTTGTAAGTCAGAGTTTATACTATGTAAAAAAATGTTGCCCCCATATTTTGCTGCCCGAGATGACTGCTTGGTTTGCCTAAATCAGAGAGCCTCCTCTGTAAATACTATCTATAGTATTTTCCTTATACACTTTCAACCACATATTACATTTTTACATGGAACACAGTCATTTTCAGTGACTTGCACAGGGTCGAGCAATGTTCCAGGAATGTGAATTTGCAGCTTTGAGTTTTAAATCTCATGTCTGCTTGGAAGAAAGGAGAAATCATTCTGTCAGCAGCTCTAGGTTAAATGCCTTTTCTCTTGCAACTGATGTCTAGTGAATGTTATGAATGTTTGTTTTGTTTTGGAGCTTTTAATTTAGGGTTTATAGTTATGATTTAGAGTAGATTACATTCAATTAGATGTAGTTCATTAATCCATCCATCCATCCATTTTCTAACCGGCTGAATCCAAACACAGGGTCACAGGGGTCTGCTGGAGCCAATCCCAGCCAACACAGGGCACAAGGCAGGAATCAATCCTGGGCAGGGTGCCAACCCACCACAGGACACACACAAACACACCCACACACCAAGCACACACTAGGGCCAATTTAGAATCGCCAATCCACTTAACCTACATGTCTTTGGACTGTGGGAGGAAACCGGAACGCCCGGAGGAAACCCATGCAGACACGGGGAGAACATGCAACTCCACGCAGGGAGGACCCGGGAAGCGAACCCGGGTCTGCTAACTGCGAGACAGTTCATTAATCCCCTAAGGGAAATTCAAATTTTACTGAGACATCATTTTAGTTTTGTTGTTGACGTCGGCATTTTGCACATTATGACGTGACATTTTAGTTACATTGTCAGTTTTATGGCATGATTTGTTAGTTTGTGATTCGGATGTCTGTTGAACTTTAGCACAATATATATCCGTAGCACAACTGTGTTTTCTTTTTATTTAGAGTTTTTGTTGTCTTCTAAAAATTACTTTGAACATTTTGTTATAAATTATTTTTAAATTTTGTTGTATTGTTTTATTAATTTTATATTAATGTGTTATGCTGACTAGATAACATATAGTACAAAGTATACAGGCAGTCCCCGGGTTACTTACGAGATAGGGACTGTAGGTTTGTACTTAAGTTGAATTTGTATGTAAGTCGGAACAGGTACATTATTTTAATAAATGCTATTGTTGGCCGACTGTAACCAAGTGCTCTGCCAATGAATGATGGAGTTTCACCTCTCTCTGACCTTTTTATTATTTCTACTTTATTTTCAATGGTGATGGTTTTTCTCTTCTTTACTGTATCACCAGCACTTGCATCAGATTTGTGTTTCAGAGACATTCTTGAAGGGTGAAGACAAAAGGTTAAGATGAGCTATTCTGCACAGCACTGTACACGCTATCACAGCAGGAAGGCACCCGTCGTCAACACGTCTCATGTACTGACAAGAAACAACTTCCTGCTACGTGCATAACAGTACAAGCAGGCTTGCTATTGAGAATGAATGGGGGCAGCGAGGGACGGTTCATCACCAGCCCACCTCACTGTCACCTCCACTACAGTATGCTACGTACAGGGTCCGCCCACCGAGAATGAACACGGTGCGGCCAAAGGTGGGTAATGAATTGCACAACCCCAATTCAACAGGAAGCCATCCGAGGCACACTACAATGCTACCCCCGCCGCCCTGTTCAGCCACAACCAGGTCACCGCTTGCAGCATTACCAGCCGTGTGTGCTGGGCGGGCAGTGAAACGCCCCCCTCCACTCCATCCAGCCTGCGTCCAGTCAGGAGCAGTAGCTGCGGCGGCGTAGTGGGAGGGCAGCGAACCATCGTCCTGCACACAAGTGATAGCTGTGGCCCCGGTGACTATGGACCGCTTGCTGCCGGGAGCCGCCCGAGGGATACTACACTGCGCGAGCAGCGAAATCGCCCCCATCCAGCCATCGCTTGCAGCATCCCCAGGCCGAAGATGAAGGAGCGGCAGTTACTGAGGCGCATGTGTCGCAGCTGTGTTTTCGTTCGTAAGTTGTAGGTTGGTTGTCCGTAACCTGGGGACTACCTGTATATAGCTATATAATACATTTATGGCATTTTGTGTCTCATCCTCTTTGTGCTGATCCTAAGGGGCGGGGCACAGAGGTTTTGGGACCGCCCACAGGCTTTTATAAGTTTCCTTGCTAATACTGTGACATTAGTTTCTATTAGTGTCATTAGGCTTTCCTTTTTGTTTCTGTATTTTTTTTTAATTTCACGATTATATTGGATTTTCTGGTTTATGGATGTCTTTTTCTCATTTTAGGTACTGTCCTTGGAATTCTGGACTAGCTTTTTTTTTTAGAGTTGCTTAGTTTTTTGCAACATTCTCTATTTTTGCCTTTGTGAAAACACACTTGTTTTCATTTTTTTCAGCTTTCAGTTTATTTGTTAATAAAATATTGAATTGTTTCAAAAGAGACCCCTGACTGAAGTTGACTCGATTATGTTGACCTCGTTTGTAAGTTGCTTTTGATAAAAGAATCTGCTAAATTAATATATGTAAGTGTAAATGATAGTAACAATCTTTATTTTGTCATTTGCATCAGGGTGTTACATTTCAGCCAGGGTTCCCCACTGGCTGGGGTTCGTATTTCTCTTTTAGGTGTTTTGCTAATTTTTTTAATGTTAAGGAAACTAAATAGTTAACATTGGTATGTCTATGTATCTTTTTTCATATGCCATGTGTTTTGTGGGTGGACCACAAGGAGGTGAAGTCAACTGCCCTTTACTGTCAAGGTATTGCTCTTAACACTATAAAGGTTGAGATATCCCACAGTCCCTTGTGGTTCATTGAATGTGCTGGTATTTGTCAGTTTCTATTAGAATTTTTCTGTGCTTTTGTTACTTAGTGGATTTTTGACCTCTGTTCTCTGTTTTTAAACTTTTCTTTGGATTTGTGTATTGAGTCTTGGACTTTCTTTGTTGTTTCAGGTTACTCCTTTGGCCTCTTGTGCTTGTCAGAACTCATTTTTGCTACAGAGCATATTTTTCATAATTAAACTTTTTAATTATAATATTCTATGTTTTCTCTCTCATTGCTAGCCAGAGTTTGATGGTTCCCCCCCAACCTAGTGGGCATTTTCAAGTAATTTTTGGGAAAATGTTTAGGAACCTCACATTTATGACACAAGGGTTTTACATAGTTCTTCTCTTCCATTGTGATTTTTTGCATATTAAGAAGCCTGTAACCCACTGATGGTCTTTGAAACCTCAAAAGCCTGTGTCACACACGGGCGAGTAGGTGTCAACTAAAGGGCCTGAATAATAGCAATTCCATGTCCGACCAGGGGGCATCGGGGTGCAGTAACTGTCCTTCTCGATCCCTTGCAGACCATTCTCAGGAAATCCCACAGGGTGCTGGTGCCTTTTTGTACTATTTAAAAGGTGGAGCAATCAAATGGCCTTAGCCATGCTGCCACCATTTCCCAGAGAGCAGAAGCCTACTCCTGGGTCAGCCTCTCTGGGTCCAATCTCCACACCTGCAAAGTCTTCATCTGCTGGTCTGGGGATGCCCCACATTTCTCTGGGACCTTGGTCCCAGTGGGGAGGACAGCTCTGTCCTCCGAGAGGGCATAATAAGTCCCTGTCGCTTCCCGCACAGAGACCTGTGTGTCTCCTCCACACTCTCCCTTCGTAATTTTACTGACCCTGATAAATATACAGGGAGTGGAGCCTTCACCAATTCTTTCTAAACTCAGAGACGAAACCTCTGCCACCTGGTTATAATTCAGGTCCGGTCCCGTTTTCTTCTGGGTTTTGTGTATCCTGCTGACTATGTCGCTGTCACAAGAATGACAATAAGACATCATTTTTGAAGATTGCGAGTTGTTCACACAACTGAGTCCAAAATAGTACTGTAGTATATAAACAAAATGGCGGCTTTAAAGGCCAATGTAGAAAGTGATGTCATCAGAGCTGGGGGCCCAAAGTGACGTCATCAGAGGCGGGGACCAGAAGTGCCATCATCAGAGGATGGTCTGGAAGTGATGTCAACAAAGGTGCCGGAAACCAGAAGTGACTCCATCAAAGGTGCCAGAACCCTGTGGGATTTCCCAAGAATGGTCTGCAAGGGATCGAGAAGGACAGTTAGTGCACCCTGCCACCCCCTTGTCGGATGTGGAATTGCCAGTATTCAGGCCCTTTAGTTGACTCCTACTCGTAGGTGTTATACAGTAATCCCTCCTCCATCGCGGGGGTTGCGTTCCAGAGCCACCCACGAAATAAGAAAATCCGCGAAGTAGAAACCATATGTTTATATGGTTATTTTTATATATTTTAAGTCCTTATAAACTCTCCCACATGGTTTATAAATATTCCCCATACAGCACAAACCCTTTATATTCTCTTAGTTAATAGGTAAGATTCGTTGAAATTATGTATGTAAACACAGTTTATATATTACTCACAAACATACGTATCGTATATCATTGAGGAGTTTTAATTAATACGTAATACAGTTTTAATCATATTGTAATTGAGTGGGTAATATAAAAATATGTGAAAAATCTATAACATGTAAATGCTGTACATAAAACCAAAATGTTATTTTAAAGATACTGTAGAGCATCTCCGATATCACACTTGTTACAGCCATTACGATAGACAGGTCACCGGCAATAAATACCTACAATGTAAGGAAAAAATTGTATAAAATGTGTACACAGGTACAATAAACGTACATACATGTACTAAGTACGTAGAAAAATAGTTTTGGGTACTCACCAACTTGTCAGATAACGATGACATTTACTGCACTGTCACAGCTGTTCTAAAGGAGCCTCTTCAGGTGTCTGTGTAGCACCGCCGTCGTCTTCTTCCACTAAAGGCGTACTAGGCAGTGTTTTGCATGTAAGGAACATCGTGATGGGCATTTGCTGGTGCTGCTTTTTCATTTGTGTAAAGAGGTTCCTATACACTTCCGTGTCACCATCAAGAGCATTTTTAAATTGCAAAGAACAAATCATTTGCGGGTCCCATTCTTCAACTGATGTCTAGAGATCTTTTGCCATTTGTAGAATGGTCGCGAGACGCTCGAGAGTTAGCACAGCACCCAGAACCTTAACCGCATGCTCTGATTGGGTAGCTTCTCAGCCATCCGCCAATAGCGTCCCTTGTTTGAATTCAAATGCATCTCTTGTTTGAATTCAAATGGGCAAATCAACTGAGGAAGCACACGTACTGTACACCGCAGACATCTGTGAAGCAGTGAAAAATCCGCGATATATATTCACATATGCTTACATTTAAAATTCGCGATGGAGTGAAGCCGCGAAAGACGAAGCGCTATATAGCAAGGGATCACTGTACCTGGTTTTTGAGTTTGGGAATAAGACATAATTTTATTCTAGGCCTCAAAGGAACCTTGTGGTCTAGTTTTTGTATTGAAACCCTATTCTGAGTTTTGGAAAGACTAGCAGTCTTTTCCAACATACAGAAAACTTACATAGACAGTGACAACGAATTTTATAGGGTCAGTGCTCCAAACCTGGAGAGGTGTATACTTACCTAGAGAATGTTTAATAATGGTTTGAAAAAGAAGATAAATGTTGACTTAGGTGATGTCATGTGGCTTTGAATAACAAGTGTGTCTCAGCACACTGAAATATACTATTTTAGAGCTTTTTAGGTCAGTGGTAACAAATGATAAAAACCCAGTGCAGTGGAAAATTTACTGTACATTGTCAGGACTATGTGAAAAGACACTTGATGCAATATTCTGCTAGTCATTCTTGCCGGATGACTGCAATAAACAATACTGCAGAAGTAAGAATGATCTGGCAAAGTAGTTATGAGTGTTAACATGGGTGGGATAAGGCTATGAAGGTCTTATGTAGATGAAAAAAAAAACATTTTGGTTATGACAGTCAAATAACAGACTGCTATCAAGGATGGGCATAAAAGGCAGCATTCAATATTTAAGACAAACGAGTAAAGATTTCTGAATGTTTTTGGCCCTGTTTGAAACACATCCTTTTTGGTGATGACATCATAAAAAAGTGTAACAGTCTAATCAACATTCCTGTCAGGCCTTAGATGTCAGCAGCCCAACAAAAGTTATAAAAGCTTATACCATCTCTGTGATGAATGATCATTGCTGACCTGAACATACTGATATATACAGTAAATGAGATACAGAGATTACCCTGGGAAAGGTTAAGATCGCTGCTACACTCATAAAGGTCTCTCTGGGCACTCCTTACAATGGAGTGAGAAACATCAAGTGCACCCGGGGGCTACCATATTTCAAGCAAAGCCTTTTAAGACATACAAAATCTGTAAGGAATGGTAGCATTCTTTGGGAAATTACATAGAAACAACACATTACAGCCTGGTCAGTGAGTACAATTTTTCAAGGTAAAAGTTTAGAGAAAAATGTGAAAGAAAAAGAAATATAAGATACATTTTAATAAATGTGTGCATTGTATGGAAGCATTCTCCACCTTATTAATTGTGAAATATATTAAGGAAAACAATTTTACTACTGAAATATTATTCAACTGTACCCCCCCCCCCCCCACACACACACACACAAACAATGAAGGAAAATGTCCTGATTTATGACATTCTTCTAGATCGCAAACTGCAGAAAAACCACCAGATGCAGGGCTTTGACTTAAACACAGCAGGGTGGGTGGACTTTATTTTCAAAGAGACAAACAAGGCATTCATTCTTTTTCCTTCATCAATGAACTTTTGGGACCCCATACCTGACAAGACCTTAATGGGCTCAGTGCTTTCATACCGACATGTGTGAGTGCTTTCATTCAACCATTGTGGAGGTCTCTCTCTCTTAATTTTGAATGTCCTGGGTGGGACTTTCTTCTGCCCTTTGCTATCAGGGTGGTACCTTTTACCCAGGTAAGTACTTCTTCATGCACTCTATTCCACAAGATAGTGTTCCATATTTCTCATTGTTTGTGGAGGTCTAATGTAATGAGGCCCTATGCTGATTCACTTCTTATTGGTACATGTCACTGTATTTATTCCCAACATTCTTCTAACACATTGCCTATCTCTTGGTTTGTCATGCTCATTCCTTGGTTATAAAACAAAGTATTGTGTAGTGTTGTTTAAAAATCTCTGGAACTATAAGCTTTATTTGTTACACCTTAAAATGTGTTATATGCACTTTCATCTATACTAATAAAAGGCAAAGCCCTCACTCACTGACTCACTCATCACTAATTCTCCAAATTCCCGTGTAGGTAGAAGGCTGAAATTTGGCAGGCTCATTCCTTACAGCTTACTTACAAAAGTTAAGCAGGTTTCATTTCGAAATTCTACGCGTAACGGTCATAACTGAATCCTACTTACATACATATAGACGTCCATAGCTTGCAGCTCGGTCGCTGTGTGAGGCGGGGTTGCGTCCTGCGTCCTGTGTCCCCTGGCCTCCCACGTAGTTGGCTGCCTGCCTATTTTACATATTTGGAGAACTGCCAATGCCTCTTAAACATCATAGATTCACAGGTGACGATTTGAGTAGTGGACACTTTGATGTTTATGAATGTTTCAACTCTCAAAAGCTGGATGCGAAGTTATCGATGAAACCGATTGTATGCTTACAACGCTTGACAGATGCCGAATGTCATTTCAACACAACAAGTCCTGCAAATACTAACGTAAATGAAACAAACCATGAAACTCAAACTGATTATGACAGCAGCAATCCAAGCTGTGAGAAAACAGGAAAAAGGAGGCGTGTCAGACGTCGTGGTACATTTTCTGATGCAGCTAGACGGAAACAACTTCGTGATGCTGTCACTAAATATTTGCACGCAAATCCACTAGTTAATAGAGCTTAATAAAAAGCGGCTCATACGAAAACAACAGGTTTGGCTCAAAAAAGCCGATTGTGGATTTGCGTACAGCCACCGAAACTTTGTAACGGCACGAGACTTCAGGTCACGCGTCTGCAAAAGAGCCTAATTGAGGCAACTATTTTTACTGGCAGTGGCTCAGGGGAGAGAGTTTTTATTCTTCGCATCCCCATTATACCCTCTGATCTCCCATTTCAATTCAAACGCCTCCAATTTCCAGTTAGGCTCTGCTTCACAATGACAATTAATAATTCTCAGGGACAAACCCTACAAAATGTTGGCATTGATTTGAGGCAAGATTGCTTTTCACATGGCCAACTGTACGTTGCATGCTCAAGAGTAAGCTCAGCGCACAACTTGGTCATACTACAACCGGAGGGCCGAACTGACAAGTGGTATACAAAGAGATCCTTAACAAATAATTATTTGTATATTTTCCCTGAGTTTAAAAATGTTTGATTTTCTTCTTAATAACAATTTTAAGGCAGTACTTCGCCGCTGCGAAGCGTCATTTATTTAGATGTAAAGTTTTACATGGACTCTGTAATGGATTCTGTAATGAATGAAGGAATGATTTAATGCTTACATGGAAGCTGGAAATAGCAAAAATATTGTCCAATACATAATTTTTCTGCCAGCATTACAGCGACCAAATTAAACAGGACATATGTAGCTGTACAAGGATTCACTTGGCTGTTTCCCCTCCACAGTCAGTTCGTAGCTGACCTAGAAGAAGACCCATGATCAGAGCCAAGCTTTGTCCATCACACCAACCAATGGCCACCCAAGTATATAAAGCAACAACCAAAGACTCTCATGCTCATGTCAAGAAGAGATTGTGAAGATTTTGTTTGAATAAAAGGTCACTGAATGCTACATAAGTGTTGTCCTGAAGCTATTTAAACATCATAACCTCTCCTTACTTGTCATCAAGCAGGGTTTTTACTACCTGGGTCTCCAACTGTTTGTCAGCTGTAGGTCTCCTAAATTTCAAAGTATACTAGTGTGACTGCTCATGTCACAGTCACATTAGAAGTCAGCATGGTTTGCGTATTTTTCACTATCTAAATAATAAATTTAATGTATAATTAGTTAAAGGGTGCATGCACTTACCAGTGTCGATGGCAGTGCAGGTTGTGGTGAGTGGCACAAGCGTGCCTTTAGGCCTCCCAGTACTGGTGTATCTTGGCAGAGAGGTGGCACCAAGTTGATTGCTGGCAGAGAAAGTGAAAGTGGCCCAGAGTGAGGTGATCCATTAGATAATGTGAATACGTAGAGATACTGAAAAGTAATGATTCTGATGAGTAGCATTACAAACCAGTGGGAGAACAGATAGGGACCGGCATGGCGTAACTGGAGAAGAAAAGCTGAAACAGCTGGAAGTGATTGTGGTTTCTCCGAAGGCAGCACTTACACGCAGTAAGGGTAGTCTTATTGAGTAATTTGATTCAGTAGTCTGTTTGTTGTATCTTGTAGATGATTATTAGACCTGCTGAGCACACTAGGGAAAGTGCATGATGGAGAGAGATTTGTGGACTGAATCTCATTTTACAGTTGGAGTGTGACTTGTGGGTTGTGTGAGTGGGAAAGTGCTTTGCAGTTGGACCTCCTAACATGTACAGAGAGAGGAGGTAAGGAACTGGTCATGAGCAAAGTGCTTGAACAGAGAGATAAAAGGCAGTACTTGGTGATTGGGACTCTGTATGGACAGATTTAGTGGAGGAGTGGAACTAGTCACGGGCGAAATGCTGAATTGTTTTGACCACCAAATCATTAGCTCAAGTGGAATTGGTGAGATTGTTTATATGGCTTCTTTTCTCAGATAAGAAGATACTGTCTTGACTTTTCAAAGTATTTAGTATTTTCTCTTTTTCTTTATGCTACCCCTACACTAATGGGGACTGTGTGATGTGTAAATGACAAATAAGGTAAGCATTGCATGCCGTACAAGTAAATCAAGGCTAATACTTTAGGCATCTCCAGTATTGTCTACCATTATAAAAAGAACCTTCAAGGTTAAAGCAGCTTTTGTGAACACTTTGTGTGTTTTTAATTATTCTTGTTTTGATCTCTTGCTCTTGTTTATTTTTATTGCTTTTTGAATTGCAGACTTGGCTTTGTTAGTTTTTTGGAGTTACTATTTTAAGCAAAAATCTTTTTTTTTTTTTTGCACCTGCTTTTGTTCTTGGCTTTCAATCACTGTACATAAATTCTTAAAATTTAAAGAAACTCGAGGGTTTTCACACTTTCCTTACCCTTTTTAATTTTTGACATTAGTATGTCTTTCCACCCTTTTCTGTTAGGCCTGTGCAGGTCACAAGCCTACTTTTAAAGTACACAGTGAGGTTAATTTTGCTGCTAGGCCTCATTGGAGACTTGAGGCATAATTTTTGGAGATAGAGCTCAGCAGATCATAACTATTATGCCAAGAAGAAGATAATGGCAGGCATAATTAATGTCATTCAATAAAACGAGAACTGAAACCAGAATGTCAGAAGAAGGATCATCAAAGCCAAAGTCTTACTCAAAAAGAAAGTTTACAATAGGTCAAAAGGTATAATATGTTCTAGAGGTCTTACAGAGATTATAAGCACAATCATGAATGCAAAAACACATGCAACCATATACAGTAAATCATAATAACATAGCACTCTTTATATATTGGATGCTTTATGAAACTAGAGGATCAACAAGGAAGGTGAATAGTCCAGGGTAATACATTCAGATAGAGAGAAAAAATGATCTACCAGCCTTAATGGTTCATATTACAATATTATTTTGCTCACTAAAAATTAAAATGACAGTACATTATTATATCACTTATTAGAAATCAGGATCATGTGAGTTAGAGTCTACTCCAACAGCTTCAGGTGCATGGCAAAATCAGCCCTGAACTGGACACCAGCTCATTTTATGACCCACTCATGCACACCCACACTACACAAGGCCAGTTTTATCTTCTTCTTTTCATTTTTTCCCACTTCTATGTGGGGTCAACATGCTTGATCAATCTTCTTCAAATAGCTTGGCCCTGCAACTCCTCCTCAGTCAAGCCATTTTCCTTCAGATCTTCTTTTACTTTATCCATCCACCTCCGCGTTGGCCTCCGTCGTTTTTTCTTCCCCTACATTTCCATTCTCATCCCTCTTTTGCCTACATATTCCTTGTTTTTCTTCATCACATGTCTGTACCATTTCAACTATACTTTCTTAAATATATCACCCACTTTTGTTGTACCTCTGATTGTCTCACTTTATTTTATGTAATTTTTTTGTATCTGCACCCATTCTTCTTCACGTTGTCATTTCTGCCACATCTAACTACTTCTTCTGCGCTGCCTTTACTGCCCACGTCTCATATCCATACATCAGTGCTGGTCTTATCACTATCTTAAAATCCTTAAATTTAACCTTTGCCTTAATTCTTCAATCATACAATACTCCAGATACCATCTTCTAATTGTTCCATCCACAATGCACTCTGTGGGTTATCCAATATTTAAATCTGTCCACTTTTTTCCATAGCTCTCTCTCTCTCTCTCTCTCTCTCTCTCTCTCTCTCTCTCTCTCTCTCTCTCTCTCTCTCTCTCTCTCTCTCTCTATCTATCTGCAAAGCCATTCTTCATTCTTCCAATTTCCTCTCCACTTCCTCTTTACTGGTGCTACACAACACAATGTCATGAGAAAAAAAGCATACACCGGGGGATTGGACTTTTACCCCACGTCTCAACACAAGGCCAATTTGATATGGTAATTACACTCACATACATATCTTTGGGAATGTTAGGGGAAAACCACAGTACCTGGAGAATATGAAGTGAAGTTCACACTAACAATGATAGGACTTAGGCTTCAAACCTTTGTAATTAGTACTTAATGTCTGCCCTTTTAGACCTCTGCCTAGAAGATTGGTGCTGTGGGAGCTTTGCTGGCTGTTTATTGTCTACAGGTATACCAGGAGAGACTGAGGAAACTAAGTTAACCCAACTTGACACAAGCCTTCTGCTAACTTATATTTCCCAACAACTTAATGTCAGAAAAAGAAGTCAGGCAGAACACAAAACATAACAAGCTGGAAAAATATTTGGATGGAATAACATTCAGGTGCATTTGGGACTTAATTAACTGTTTTCAAACTTGAAGCCTTTTATATTTTTGTTTATTTACTTCATTAAAAAGATAGGT